>NC_059208.1:10432675-10472675 GCF_020615455.1 Coregonus clupeaformis | reverse complement strand
AAGACGTCAGTGACTGGTGTACTGGGGAGGGGGAGTGCTGAAATTGGTTCCATAATCCTCAGTTTAAATAGCTTCCTCTTCTCAGTCCTTAGTAAAAACTCTCAATGGCTGGACTAAAACGAGCAGCTTTCAGTCAGGGGAAGAAACACAGTTAATACAGTGAAGTTACTGTAGGAAATGTGACATAAGCTGAACTAAGATTTTAAGAATCCAATGTGGGTGCACTATATCCATTAGCAGGGTAGAGTTAAGTATAATTCAAAGTGTATGGATGGAGGACGGACAGCATGCTGCTGTCACAATAGCAGGAGAGATGGAGATGGAGGAAGAGGGAGGGGAAAATACGGAGGAGGGCGAGAGAATGAGAGAGAGAGAGAGAGAGAGAGAAAGAGAGGGAAAAGAGAAATAGAACATAAAGGGAATAGAGGGGAAAGAGAGAGAGGGAGGTCCAATTTTACTCGAAGCAAACTTCATCTGGTGCCAAATAAAACTTTATAGTCCAAAGGGCCTATTTCATATGCTGTAATTTTTCAAAGGGTATTTCTCACATTTAGATTACTAGCCGTACATCCTATCAGCTGTCATTGTCCAAGTTTATTCATATTGGAGCATCACAGGTACTGCACCTAATACAGTCACTGGTATATTGGGAGCCAACTCCACTACTCCATATCTGTGTGCGAGTTATCAAGAGGGAGGTCTATTTTCCAGTTTTGCAATGTATGCTGAAGAATAGGAAAATAGTGAACACCAGTTAAATACTGTTCAGTAGGTGTTCATCCATTCAGGTGTGATTCTGCCCAGAAAAGTATATTTCCTGGGCTGGATAAAGGCGCAGTGAGCTGACCCTCTCGTACCATTGTAAAGGCCTGATAACAACCGCATAGCAAAACCATTTAAGGTTAAATCTAGCATTTAAAATCAATTTTCATTTGTAATGCTGCAACTGCTTTCCCTACCCACCCTGTAAATGTAAGTCGTTCTGAATTAAACTTTTCCCTTCCTCTCTCTCCCTCTTCACCTCTCTCTCTCTCTCTCTCTCTCTCTCTCTCTCTCTCTCTCTCTCTCTCTCTCTCTCTCTCTCTCTCTCTCTCTCTCTCTCTCTCTCTCTCTCTCCCTCTTCACCCCTCTCTCTCTCTCTCTCTCTCTCTCTCTCTCTCTCTCTCTCTCTCTCTCTCTCTCTCTCTCTCTCTCTCTCTCTCTCTCTCTCTCTCTCTCTCTCTCTCTCTCTCTCTCTCTCTCTCTCTCTCTCTCTCTCTCTCTCTCTCTCTCTCTCTCTCTCTCTCTCCCTGGCTGTGTATCACACCCAGAGCGCTATAAGCTGCACGGCTCAGCCTTTCCCAGCCTAGTCAACAAACTAGGACTATCTGTGGCCATCCAATGTTGGAATAATGTTGCTCACTGCTGAATGTGATTCCACTAAGACTGCTTCACAGTGTTGGGCAGGGTTTGTGTTCAGAACCATAGAGTATATAGAGGAATGTACAGTGTATATGACACTGGGTATTATAGTCTGTAGCTTGTGTATTTCTTGGTGAACTCTTTCGGTGTCCTTTTATCTGAGAACAAAAAGAGACAATAAAAACAAGCAAGGGCACGTCTAATTCTCTGTCGGTAAGACAGTAAGTTCTGTAAATTACATGATCAGCATTAAAGGTGGACTGTTCACACAATGCAGACCTGCTGTTGACTTATTACCTCCTAGAAGGTGAGATTAGCCTCGTTCCCCATCAGTGTGTGCGTGTGTCCATCCGTCTGTTCGTCCGTGTGTGTGTGTGTGTGTGTGTGTGTGTGTGTGAGGATGTCTGTAGCGTTGCTCTGTCTGTCTGTCTTGTGTGATTAATGGAGCATGGCGCCAGGCTGAAAGGCAGACTGGGAGGACAAAGCCGATTTTAAATGGACTTGACTTCTACAAAAAGATGTGTGTGTGTGTGTGTGTGTGTGTGTGTTTGTGCGTGCATACACGTGTGTGTGCTTGTGCGTGCGTGTGTGCAATTTTAAATGGACGTGATCTTCTACAAAAGCTCTGTCGTGGAACTGGACAATAGGTTAGCTCTCCACATAGACAAAGACAGCCTGAATGGTCTTTTGTTCAAATTTCACTGGCTGTTCTAGAAGAAAGCACTGTATAAATTGCTAAATCAGGAACATGTACAGTCTGACAGATTGGTTTTATTTTGTCAACCTAGCTACACACAAGGTTGTAAGGATGCGATGAAGAACCCTGCTGGGTATCATGGTTGGCCATCTATTAAAAGGTCAAGTCAGACAATGAATACTCAGACAATAGTTTACTGTATTGAAACCCTTTGGGGAAATGTGTCCTGTCTACCAGGCATTGCAATACATTACATTCCACAACATCACATTTCGTGTACATGATGAAGACCTCAGTGTGCTGGGTGTCTACTTGGCATGCATGCCTGCACCATGATTCTGTTCAAAGCCATCTAATCATAATGATATAATCCTTAGTCTCTTGTGATTTGTGATAGTCTATTACATTATCATTTCTAAAGGCTTTCCTTTGGGGTATGTGTGTGCATGCGTGCGTACGTGTGTGTGTGGAGGAGGGACTTGTCTGCCCCCATTGTCTGAGGGGTACATGTCACGGTGACAGCACACCTGAGTGACCGTGGCCTCTTCCTGCTCGGATGCACTCCGCAGTATAGTCCTAATGGGATGGCTGTTTGTGGATGTATGTCCAATGTCCATAGACCATGTGGAAGGATAACTGAGTCAACTCTACAACTGCCATTTCATTTACCATTGGCATGTTGGCAGGTTTAGCCTTCACAGGTCACATAACCACTGCAGCTTTGATGTAGTGATGTTAGTCAGCCACTCATCCAGTTCAAACTCCCTATATTATATAGTTGAAGTCGGAAGTTTACATACACTTAGGTTGGAGTCATTAAAACTTGTTTTTCAACCACTCCACAAATTTCTTGTTAACAAACGATAGTTTTTGCAAGTCGGTTAGGACATCTACTTTGTGCATGACACAAGTAATTTTTTCCAACAATTGTTTACAGACAGATTATTTCACTTATAATTCACTGTATCACAATTCCAGTGGGTCAGAAGTTTAAATACACTAAGTTGACTGTGCATTTAAACAGCTTGGAAGATTCCAGAAAATGATGTCATGGCTTTAGAAGCTTCTGATAGGCTAATTGACATCATTTGAGTCAATTGGAGGTGTACCTGTGGATGTATTTCAAGGCCTACCTTCAAACTCAGTGCCTCTTTGCTTGACATCATGGGAAAATGAGAAATCAGCCAAGACCTCAGAAAAATAATTGTAGACCTCCACAAGTCTGGTTCATCCTTGGGAGCAATTTCCAAACGCCTGAAGGTACCACGTTCATCTGTACAAACAATAGTACGCAAGTATAAACACCATGGGACCACGCAGGCGTCATACCGCTCAGGAAGGAGACGTGTTCTATCTCCTAGAGATGAACGTACTTTGGTGCGAAAAGTGCAAATCAATCCCAGAACAACAGCAAAGGACCTTGTGAAGATGCTGGAGGAAACAGGTACATAAGTATCTATATCCACAGTAAAACGAGTCCTATATCGACATAACCTGAAAGGCTGCTCAGCAAGGATGAAGCCACTGCTCCAAAACCGCCATAAAAAAGCCAGACTACAGTTTGCAACTGTACATGGGGACAAAGATCATACTTTTTGGAGAAATGTCCTCTGGTCTGATGAAACAAAAATAAAACTGTTTGGCCATAATGACCATTGTTATGTTAGGAGGAAAAGGGCGGTCGCTTGCAAGCCGTAGAACACCATCCCAACCGTGAAGCACGGGGGGTGGCAGCATAATGCTGTGGGGGTGCTTTGCTGCAGGAGGGACTGGTGCACTTCACAATATAGATGGCATCATGAGGAAGGAAAAGTATGTGGATATATTGAAGCAACATCTCAAGACATCAGTCAGGAAGTTAAAGCTTGGTCGCAAATGGGTCTTCCAAATGGACAATGACCCCAAGCATATAATATACTGTAATAATAATATGCCATTTAGCAGACGCTTTTATCCAAAGCGACTACAGTCGTGTGCATACATTTTTACATATGGGTGGTCCCGGGGATCGAACCCACTACCCTGGCGTTATAAGCACCATGCTCTACCAATTGAGCTACAGAGGACCAAAGTTGTGGCAAAATGGCTTAAGGACAACAAAGTCAAGGTATTGGAGTGGCCATCACAAAGCCCTGACCTCAATCCTATAGAACATTTGTGGGCAGAACTGAAAACGTGTGTGCGAGCAAGGAGGCCTACATACCTGACTCAGTTACACCAGTTCTGTCAGGAGGAATGGGCCAATATTCACCCAACTTATTGTGGAAAGCTTGTGGAAGGCTACCCGAAACGTTTGACCCAAGTTAAACAATTTAAAGGCAATGCTACCAAATACTAATTGAGTGTATGTCAACTTCTGACCCACTGGGAATGTGATGAAAGAAATAAAAGCTGAAATAAATCATTCTCTCTACTATTACTTCTTAAAATAAAGTGGTGATCCTAACTGACTTAAGACAGGGGATTTTTCTAGGATTAAATGTCAGGAATTGTGAAAAACAGAGTTTAAATGTATTTGGCTAAGGTGTACCTTCCGACTTCAACTGTATACAAAAGTATATGGACACCCCTTCAAAGTAGTGGATTCGGCTATTTCAGCCACACCCATTGCTGACAGGTGTATAAAATCAAGCACACAGCCATACAATCTCCATAGCCAAACATTGGCAGTAGAATGGCCTTACTGAAGAGCTCAGTGACTTTCAATGTGGCACAGTCATAGGATGCCACCTTTCCAACATGTCAGTTCATCAGATTTCTGCCCTGCTAGAGCTGCCCTGTCAACTGTAAGTGCTGTTATTCTGAAGTGGAAATGTCTAGGAGCACAACGGCTCAGCCGCAAAGTGGTAGGTTCACAAAACGGGACCGCTGGGTGCTGAAGTGCGTAGAGTGAAAAATACATACAGTGCATTCGGAAAGTATTCAGACCCCTTGACTTTTTCCACATTTTGTTACATTACAGCCTTATTCTAAAATTGATTAAATTGTATTTTTCATCTCATCAATCTACACACAATACCCCATAATGACAAAGCAAAAACATGTTTTTAGAGATTTTAGCAAATGTATTAAAAATACAAAACTGAAATATCACATTTACATAAGTATTCAGACCCTTTACTCAGTACTTTGTTGAAGCACTTTTGGCAGCGATTACAGCCTCGAGTCTTCTTGGGTATGACGCTACAAGCTTGGCACACCTGTATTTGGGGAGTTTCTCCCATTCTCAGCAGATCCTCTCAAGCTCTGTCAGGTTGGATGGGGAGTGTCGCTGCACAGCAATTTTCAGGCCTCTCCAGAAATGTTTGATTGGGTTCAAGTCCGGGCTCTGGCTGGGCCACTCAAGGACATTCAGAGACTTGTCCCGAAGCCACTCCTGCGTTGTCTTGGCTGTGTGCTTAGGGTCGTTGTCTTGTTGGAAAGTGAACCTTCGCCCCAGACTAAGGTCTTGAAAGCTCTGGAGCAGGTTTCATCAAGGATCTCTCTGTACTTTGCTCCGTTCATCTTTCCCTCGATCCTGACTGATCTCCCAGTCCCTGCTGCTAAAAAACATCCCCACAGCATGATGCTGCCACCACCATGCTTCACCGTAGGGATGGTGCCAGGTTTCTTCCAGACGTGACGCTTGGCATTCAGGCCAAAGACTTCAATCTTGATTTCATCAGACCAGAGAATCTTGTTTCTCATAGTCTGAAAGTCTTTAGGTGCCTTTTGGCAAACTCCAAGTCTTGTGCCTTTTACTGAGGAGTGGCTTCCGTCTGGCCACTCTACCATAAAGGCCTGATTGGTGGAGTGCTGCAGAGATGGTTGTCCTTCTGGAAGGTTCTCCCATCTCCACAGAGGAACTCTAGAGCTCTGTCAGAGTGACAATCGGGTTCTTGGTCACCTCCCTGACCAAGGCCCTTCTTCCCCGATTGCTCAGTTTGGCCAGGCAGCCAGCTCTAGGAAGAATGATGGAGGCCACTGTGTTCTTGGGGACCTTCAATGCTGCAGAAATGTTTTGGTACCCTTCCCCAGTTCTGTGCCTCGACACAATCCTGTCTCGGAGCTCTACGGACAATTTGTTCGACCTCATGGCTTGGTTTTTGCTCTGACATGCACTGTCAACTGTGGGACCTTATATAGACAGGTGTGTGCCTTTCCAAATCATGTCCAATCAATTGAATTTACCACAGGTGGACTCCAATCAAGTTGTAGAAACATCTCAAGGATGATCAATGGAAACAGGATGCACCTGAGCTCAATTTCGAGTCTCATAGAAAAGGGTCTGAATACTTATGTAAAGAAGGTATTTCTATTTTTAATTTTTATTAAATGTGCAAAAATGTCTAAAAACCTGTTTTTGCTTTGTCATTGTGGGGTATTGTGTGTAGATTGATGAGGAAAATAAGGCTTTAACGTAACAAAATGTGGAAAAAGTCAAGGGGTCTGAATACCTTCCGAATGCACTGTATATATTAGGCAGAACATGGAAGAGGGGAATTAGAAGATCATTTAGTTATATGGTTCAGATAAGGGACCACAGTTACACGTTGCTCTTTTTAACATGAGAGAGGACATGAAATGGCATGAAATGAAATGCAGAACATGACGTTCACTCTGACTGTCCCCTCTAGAGGAGACGGTCTCTGGGTTCAGACATGACACAGGCCTTTGATTTTCACATTAGCACTCTGAGCTGTAGAAGAGAGGAGAGGAGGCTTACCTGTCCACTGTACTGTCTGATGTTCAAATGAACTGCATGGGGAGAGAGTTTCACAGTTGGCTAGGCATGGCTTGGCCAGGAGATACGCACGCACATAGACACCCGCACTCACTCAGACACACACTCACTCAGACACACACTCACTCAGACACACAATCACTCACGCACACACTCACTCAGACACACACTCACTCAGACACACACACACTCACTCACACACACACTCACGCAGACAAGGGCTAATCTTGGGCTAACCATTGTTAATTTAAGATTGAGCCTTCCTAGATCCCATGCATTAGCGTGAACGCGTGTGCGTGTGGGTGTGTGTGTGTGTGTGTGTGCGCATGCATACATGTGTGTAGCCATGACTGTCCTCTATGCCTCTAAACTAAATCCCTTAAAGCCAGTTCCAGTGGGAGCACGAAGATGCTAGGCTAGGCTAGTGTTTGGCAGACCTGTCTACTTCATTTAAATGAAAATGAACTTCAATCACTTAGTACTGTCTGTCTGTAGTATGTTAAAGCAGCCTGGGCAACATGCCTTGAATAGAAAGTCATTTGGCTGGATTTAATTGGAATAGAAGTGATAAGGTTGGCTGTTTCAGGTTCTAACGCTTACATTTCCTTAGAAGGTTTTATTGGGAAGATTCTCTTTTTGGGACTTCTGAGGAATAGTGAAAGAGTTTCTGGTGATTATAAAAGCATTTTCTCTGATTTTTCTTCTGAATTTTTCTTAAATGTTTTTGTTGTTTTTGAGATTTTCTTTATAGATCAGAATAATATTGGTAAACTTTATAGTGTATGATAGAAATGCTTTCAACTGTGTGTGGCTATATCTATCAACCATAAATTAACAATAGGCATTGAAGCACTGGTTTATTTCACATTTAATTATTGACAGCTCAATCAAACATCAATCAGATTTGGATGTTTATCTGATGTATTAGCCGGTGGGATATGCCTCATGGGGCTTCTATTGATGCCTCTCTTTTCTCTCCTCTCTCTTCCTCTCTCCTTTCTCCCTTTCACTCTGTACTGTGTCACCTCCTGACCAAAAATCAGTTGAGGACAGCTACAAACTAAAAGCCATTTATAAAATGCAATTACAGACACCCAATACAGGAGGAGTAAATGGATCCTGTGTGTGTGTGTGTGTGTGTGTGTGTGTGTGTGTGTGTGTGTGTGTGTGTGTGTGTGTGTGTGTGTGTGTGTGTGTGTGTGTGTGTGTGTGTGTGTGTGTTTGTGTGTGTGTGTGTGTGTGTTCGTGGGATCCTGCAACTCCATATTTTTTCCTCTCTTCCAGCTGAGTTATTTGTGTCCTCAACCACTAAATCATATTGATTGGAACTTGTCATGGGTTTGAAATGAGGTCCACTGGGGTCATTGGAAACAGAAATGGCAGTTTATTGGATTATGGGTTTAATTTGATTTCCAACAACGACCGGACCATGCATGTTAATGTAGTAGGCCTCCCCAGAGATTCGATCTCTCTCTCTCTCTCTCTCTCTCTCTCTCTCTCTCTCTCTCTCTCTCTCTCTCTCTCTCTCTCTCTCTCTCTCTCTCTCTCTCCCTCCCTCTCTCTCTCCCACTCTCTCTCCCTTTACCCCCCTCTCTCTCTCTCTTTACCTCTCTCTCTCTCTTTACCCCCCCTCTCTCTCTCTCTCTCTCTCTCTCTCTCTCTCTCTCATCTCTCTCTCTACCTGACTCCTGAAACCCTCTTTCTACCTCACAGGATGAAATCTTAATTCTACCTGCTATAAATCTCATACAGGGTTCTCCTGTGCTTCTTATTGCAGATTATTTACAAGTTAGCTCCCTCTCTGCCTGTAAGAGAAAGGTTCTAGGAATATATGCCATTTCAGGCTACTAAATAACTAATCACTTTTCTCCATTCCATGATGCAGGTGTGTGTTTCATTTCACTTTATTGACCCAACAACTTTCTCAATTTTTTTTCTGTCTGCTTCAAGGGAGGGACATTTATTTTAAGTTCAGTATAACAAATGATCTGTCTTGCTCTCTTTGACTTCTGTGGGCACTGTAGAAATAATTCCAAGCTGTTTTGCAATGGCGTTGTGTTTCTGAAAGATCAGCTGAATGTGTTGCTGTAGTAGAATGCACTTCAGGCCCATCCTCTTTGTCCTCCTGGGACTAACATGCTTTGTGGACTATAAATTATACTGTCTTTCTACTGGTGTGTGTGTATGTGTGTATGTGTTTTTTGTATGTGTGTGTGTGTGTGTGTGCACATTTATGTGTTTATGCCTATTCAATAGCAACTAAGTGTGCACACACACACTGGTGGCAGACAGTGTTGCTATTGAATAGGCTGTTCTTTCATTGGAAGACACATTTCTTTGTGAATGGGGGACCTCATGACTTTGTAGTGCTCTTGCTTGTTAGTATGGGAATCAGACTCCAATGTGACACATTTACTTTGAATTGTGGGTTAATCTGCCCTCTATCACCTTCAAGGGCTTAATCTGGGTCCAGGAAACTGCCTACAAGGTCCAATGTAACCCATTTTAACCCAGTTAAATAAGAAATCTAAATGTACTACTGTATGACATGCTAATCTCCATTAGAGGTCTTCACAGATCCACCTGTACCCGAATACCCCGAGACCCGATCCGGGACACGAGCAGGTCCGGATCAAGAATTCTAAATAATGTCACAGGTCTATGCGGAACGGGTCTAGTTATCCTCGGGTCCATTCGGAATGGGTCTCTATATTAAAAAATAATATTTATGCTTATCGTGTCCGGGTGGGAAAGCCCCAGGTCCATTTCGGAACAGGTCCAACTTTTTGGACCCGTGAAGACCTCTACTCTCCCTGTCCTATAAGAGGAGATAATTTAGCGTTATGTTAATCAGATAATTAAATGTGTTAGATATCGTTGCCTACACCGTTCCTGTGACAGAATCAATTGATAATGAAATACATTTCAATATGAGTGTGTGTTTGCATAATTCTGTTGAAACGTGAGTAAATGACATGTTGCTTGTTTCTTCGCTGCGTCGAGGTCTCTCTCAAACTGATCATTATAAATGATAGAACTAATCATTATAATACCATAACATAATGTATTATACACCAGATATGTTAGGCTATGGTTCAACCCAGCACTCAGAGAAACAAACACGACAAAGGGAGTGGAAGAAACAAAAATATTTAATAAAAGTTAAAATTGTCTTAGTCCAAAAACAACTGAAGTAAAGGAACAGAGTGGGCTAGTCGGCTCCGGAGGAAGGAGAGGCTGAGGCAGGCAGGCAGGCAGGCAGGCAGGCAGGCCGACAGGCAGGAAGGCAGGCAGGTTGGGAGGTATGTCCGAAACTAAAGACAAAACAAATGACAGGTTAAGGAGAGTGGAGAGCCAGGCTGAAGACAAAGACAAAATAACTTTACTGGTGAGCCAAGTTACCGCTCTGGTAAGAACAACGATCTGGCGCCGGTGGAGAGCCATGCCCCGGAATTAGTAGTGCAGGTTGATTAGAGAATAGGATGCAGCTGCGTAGGCAGGAATCACTGGAAACAACCCGCAGCTGCACAGGAGAGGCAGATCCTGAGCACGCCCCCTGATCCACTCCAGACACACCCACATAAAGGGGACAAACACACATACAGATACAACAGACACAGAGGGGACAAAACAAGGAGGAAGGGAAACAGAAAAGGGAGAGACAAGCTGCCCACATAACAAGATA
Organism: Coregonus clupeaformis; assembly: GCF_020615455.1. Taxonomy (NCBI): domain Eukaryota; kingdom Metazoa; phylum Chordata; class Actinopteri; order Salmoniformes; family Salmonidae; genus Coregonus; species Coregonus clupeaformis. Next base: position 10,462,169 of record NC_059208.1, on the reverse strand, counting down.
TTTATATTTGTACAGTGAATAATTGAATGTGCTTATAAAACCTTTACTTAATAATGCATGCATTACTTAAGACGACTTATAGAGGAGAAGTGGGCACTTTAGACGCAATTGGGGAGATGGTGGTGGCAGTGACGGAGGGAGGGAGGGAGGGAGGGAGGGAGGGAGGGAGGGAGGGAGGGAGGGTGAGGCATTGCTGCTCTACCTACTTTACAAACTGAAAATCTCATTAAGTGTGACACTGAAGATTAGTTGAGAGGGACCAAATTGGAGAGAAAAGGAGCTCACAAAGGGTTGCCAGCTCTGTGCTGCCAGCGAGGGGAGGAAGAGGATGAGACTTTAGCTTTGTTTGCCTTCATTAATTCTGCATTGGAGCGAGCGGCTCTGAGGAGGGAAAACGCTTGCAGTCACTGATCAGAACAGGCTATGAGGATATGACAGGCGAACAGGTGCCCTCTCTTCCCTCCGAGGGAACACTCTCCCCCCTTTAACTCTCCTCCTCAGGTCTTTAATTGGGGTGAATTTGCCATCGGGCCATCTGCGTGATGACAACATAAAGCCAGCTTTGATTTATGAAGCCTCAAGGTATTAGAATCAGGATTCTAGAAGACAAACAAACATCAGTGTGTGTCTGGGTATTAGAATCAAGATTTAAACACAAACTATTCACAAAATTCTGTCTGGTTATAGATATTCATTAAAATGATCTGTAAGTCAGTGGTGCTATAGGATACCACTGTACTTTACCTAACTGATCACTGCTGTGGTACATTGTACACAAGATGTCTGTAAATGTACTTTCCATCACTCAATCAATGTAATTATAGATGTAAACTCTGAAAATGGAAGGTTAGACTTCAATTATGCCTGAGCCAAACAGCAGAAGAAGATGAGAGAGTTGTTGACAAACAGACGGTATGTTGTATGAGGAGGAGGTCAGGTCATATACAACACTGTAAATGTGTATGGTTATGGTTAGAGAGGTCTTATCTGATTGGGACTGGGTTTTATATAGAAAGTACAGGAAAAAAATTATTTAACCGTTATTTGACTAGGCAAGTCAGTCAAGACACCACAACACTACATAAAGAGAGACCTAAGACAACAACACAGCATGGCAGCAACACATGACAACACAGCATGGCAGCAACACATGACAACACAGCATGGTAGCAACACATGACAACAACACGGTAGCAACACAACATGGCAGCAGCACAACATGGTAGCAGCACAAAACATGGTACAAACATTATTGGGCACTGACAACAGCATACAGTGCCTGCGGAAAGTATTCAGACCCTTTGACTTTTTCCACATTTTGTTACGTTACAGCCTTATTCTAAAATGGATTAAATAAATACAATTTCTCATGCAATCTACACAAATTACCCCATAATGACAAAGCGAAAACAGGTTTTTAGAAATGTTAGCAAAAAAAAACAATAGAAATACCTTATTTACATAAGTATTCAGACCCTTTGCTATGAGACTCGAAATTGAGCTCAGGTGCATCCTGTTTCCATTGATCATCCTTGAGATGTTTCTACAACTTGATTGGAGTCCACCTGTGGTAAATTCAATTGATTGGACATGATTTGGAAAGGCACACACCTGTCTATATAAGGTCCCACAGTTGACAGTGCAAAAAGCAAGCCATGAGGTCGAAGGAATTGTCCGTAGAGCTCCGAGACAGGATTGTGTCGAGGCACAGATCTGGGGAAGGGTACCAAAGAATGTCTGCAGCAATGAAGGTCCCCAAGAACACAGTGGCCTCCATCATTCTTAAATGGAAGAAGTTTGGAACCACCAAGACTCTTCCTAGAGCTGGCCGCCCAGCCAAACTGAGCAATCGGGGGAGAAGGGTCTTGGTCAGGGAGGTGACCAAGAACCCGATGGTCCCTCTGATGGTCTATCACCTATGTGGAGATAGGAGAACCTTCCAGAAGGACAACCATCTCTGCAGCACTCCACCAATCAGGCCTTTATGGTAGAGTGGCCAGACGGAAGCCACTCCTCAGTAAAAGGCACATAACAGCCCGCTTGGAGTTTGCCAAAAGGCACCTAAAGACTCTCAGAAACAAGATTCTCTGGTCTGATGAAACCAAGATTGAACTCTTTGGCCTGAATACCAAGTGTCACGTCCGGAGGAAACATGGAACCATCTCTACGGTGACATGGTGGTGGCAGCATCATGCTGTGGGGAGGTTTTTCAGCTGCAGGGACTGGGAGACTAGTCAGGATCGAGGCAAAGATGAACGGAGCAAAGTACAGAGAGATCCTTGATGAAACCTGTTCTAGAGTGTTCAGGACCTCAGACTGGGGCGAAGGTTCACCTTCCAACAGGACAACGACCCTAAGCACACAGCCAAGACAATGCAGGAGTGGCTTCGGGACAAGTCTCTGACAGAGCTTGAGAGGATCTGCAGAGAAGAATGGGAGAAACTCCCCAAATACAGGTGTGCCAAGCTTGTAGCGTCATACCCAAGAAGACTCGAGGCTGTAATTGCTGCCAAAGGTGCCTCAACAAAGTTCTGAGTAAAGGGTCTGAATACTTATACATTTTCAAATATGTATTAAAGGGGTCTGAATACTTTCTGAATGCACTGTACCTACATCGTTGTTGAATATTTATTATTGAAAATATATTTATTTAATGATAAGAAATGTGATTCTTGGGTTTCATGCCAATAATTTGTCTCTCATTTTGGAATAGAGACCGTGTATAAAGGATAAGGTACTTACTAGTTACATCCCTTTGAATGATCCTATAGGGGCTAGATTCAATCCGTATCGCGGAAGATCCGCGTTATAGCACTATTATTGTTTAAAGGCAATGTTTCTGTCACGGATTCTGCCGAGGCTGCTCCTCCTCCTTGCTCGGGCAGGCTTCGGCGTTCGTCGTCCCCGGAGTTCTAGCTACTGCCGATCGATGTTTTCGGTGTTTGTCTTGTGTTGTCTAGTTTATACACCTGTTGCTTATTAGTGTTGATTGTGTAGCATATATGTTCCCTTGTTTTATGTTTGGCCTTTGTGTGTTATTGTGTATTGTCTCGTTGATGTTTGGCATAGCTATTTTGCCTCATTACGCACAGGGTGTTTTTCCCCTCCAGTGTTTTGGAGACTTTTGTTTGTGCGTTTGCATTCAGTAAAGTAGTCATCCTGATTCTCTGTGTCCTGCGTCTGACTTCACTTGCCGCGTACACATCACCCTTTTGACAGTTTCCGCGTTTGCGGAGACCACATTCATGGTAAGAGCTGCATACAGATGTAGGATCTTAATTTGATCACCCTGTTGCAGGATAACTTTCCTGCAATGCAAGAAATGTACAACTTGAAGTGTATTTGAGGTTTAAAAAGGCTTCTGAAGTTTGTAATTTCCACTTTGACAATTTTTACTTGATTTTCCCTCACAAAAAATGTATCAACCCATACAAAAATGTCCATTAATTATAATCCACATACTAATACAAGTTTCCTGTTGCGGCAGGGTTATTTTCCTGCTGAAGCAAACTGGCTCAAATTAATATCCTACATCTGTATGTCGGCTCAATCGAAGATTACCTTTAAATGTCAATCTTGCTATAGCGCAGCTCTTCCGCGATATGGATTGAATCTAGGCCTTGGACTATGAAGACTATGAGCCGAAAAAAAGGAATAGATTGAATACAAAAGCTCACAGCAAATGCCCCTATTGTGTGAATATTTGTTATAGATACCAATATAAAGCACAACAATGACGGAAGTGAACAAACAGGTAGTAAATGCCGTTTAGAGTGTGGTTAGTTAGTTGGAGCTCCAGGCCCCTGATCACCTTAAAACACTGGTCTCTGCTCCATTTCCTTCACTGTGTTTCTGGGACTGTGCTTTTCTGTCACATTACCTACTTACCGATGCCATAGGGAGCCTATGGTCACTTTACACATATATGCACACACACACACACACATTCTCTCATCCACATGCACGCACACACACACACACACACACACACAGTCTGCTTTAATGGTGCGTCTAATAGCCTTCTTACAAGACCATTAGGCAGTTCTAGTGCATGGCCTCCATGTGATATTACAGCACTGCTTAACAGCTGTCTAGCTCTCTGCAGGGCCGGCTCTATTCGCCAGCACCACTGGTTTCAGCCCAAGGCAAGCATACTGCGTAATGTTAGTAATGACTCTGTTTTATGGCCTGGTTCTATACTTATAGTAGGGGAATAGAGGAGAGGATTCCAACTGTGTGAGCCAATATACAGTCAGATGTAGAGTGTTTGATAAAAATCAAGAAAAACATAAATATATACAGTACCAGTCAAATGTTTGGACACACCTACTCATTCATTAGTTTTTCTTTATTTTTACTATTTTTTACATTGTAGAATAATAGTGAAGACATCAAAACTATGAAATAACACATATGGAATCATGTAGTAACCAAAAAAGTGTTAAACAAATAAAAATATATTTTATATTTGAGATTCTTCAAATAGCCCCCATTTGCCTTGATGACAGATTTGCACACTCTTGGCATTCTCTCAACCAGCTTCACCTGGAATGCTTTTCCAACAGTCTTGAAGGAGTTCCCACATATGCTGACCACTAGTTACTGCTTTTCCTTCACTCTGTCGTCCGACTCATCCCAAACCATCTCAATTGGGTTGAGGTCGGGGGATTGTGGAGGCCAGGTCATCTGATGCAGCACTCCATCACTCTCCTTCTTGGTCAAATAGCACTTACACAGCCTGGAGGTGTGTTGGGTAATTGTCCTGTTGAAAAACAAATGATAGTCCCACTAAGCCCACACCAGATGGGATGGCGTATCACTGCAGAATGCTGTGGTAGACATGCTAGTTAAGTCAATTCTAAATAAATCACAGACAGTGTCACCAGCAAAGCACCCTCACACCATAACACCTCCTCCTCCATGCTTTACGGTGGGAACTACACATGCGGAGATCATCCGTTCACCCACACCGCGTCTCACAAAGACACGGCGGTTGGAACCAAAAATCTCAAATTTGGGCTCCAGACCAAAGGACACATTTCCACCAGTCTAATGTCCATTGCTCGTTTTTCTTGGCCCAAGCAGGTCTCTTCTTCTTATTGGTGTCCTTTAGTAGTGATTTCTTTGCAGCAATTTGACCATGAAGGCCTGATTCACACAGTCCCGTCTGAACAGTTGATGTTGAGATGTGTCTGTGACTTGAACTCTGTGAAGCATTTATATGGGCTGCAATTTCTGAGGCTGGTAACTCTAATGAACTTATCCTCTGCAGCAGAGGTAACTCTGGGTCTTCCATTCCTGTGGCGGTCCTCATGAGAGCCAGTTTCATCATAGCGCTTGATGGTTTTTGCGACTGCACTTGAAGAAACTTTAAAAGTTCTTGAAATGTTCCGTATTGACTGACCTTCATGTCTTAAAGTAATGATGGACTGTCGTTTTTCTTTGCTTATTTGAGCTGTTCTTGCCATAATATGGACTTGGTCTTTTACCAAATAGGGCTATCCCCCCCTACCTTGTCACACCACAATTGATTGTCTCAAACGCATTACGAAGGAAAGAAATTCCACAAATTAACTTTAAGAAGGCACACTTGTTAATTGAAATGCATTCCAGGTGACTACCTCATGTAGCTGGTTGAGAGAATGCCAAGAGTGTGCAAAACTGTCATCAAGGCAAAGGGTGGCTACTTTGAAGAATCTCGAATATAAAATATATTTTGATTTGTTTAACACTTTTTTGGTTACTACATGATTCCATATGTGTTATTTCATAGTTTTGATGTCTTCACTATTATTATACAATGTAAAAAAGAAAGAAAAAGAAAGAAAAACCCTTGAATGAGTAGGTGTGTCCACAACTGGTATTGTATATATAGATAGTTTAGTGCCTGAAATCAGGGACTGTCAGTTCATGATGCCCTTATTGCGTGGGTTCTGACTTTATATATAGCAAAAAGACTTGCTTTAAAGAGGTTGGCAGTAGTGATATTGATTCAAAACAAAAGAGTGTTGTCGTTATATTGTAAGAAAGAACTACAGCTTCAACACATTTCCATTGCATTCAAGTATGACAAAAAAAATGCTACAATAAAAAATATATATATACAGTGGGGAGAACAAGTATTTGATACACTGCCGATTTTGCAGGTTTTCCTACTTACAAAGCATGTAGAGGTCTGTAATTTTTTATCATAGGTACACTTCAACTGTGAGAGACGGAATCTAAAACAAAAATCCAGAAAATCACATTGTATGATTTTTAAGTAATTAATTTGCATTTTATTGCATGACATAAGTATTTGATACATCAGAAAAGCAGAACTTAATATTTGGTACAGAAACCTTTGTTTGCAATTACAGAGATCATACGTTTCCTGTAGGTCTTGACCAGGTTTGCACACACTGCAGCAGGGATTTTGGCCCACTCCTCCATACAGACCTTTTCCAGATCCTTCAGGTTTCAGGGCTGTCGCTGGGCAATACAGACTTTCAGCTCCCTCCAAAGATTTTCTATTGGGTTCAGGTCTGGAGACTGGCTAGGCCACTCCAGGACCTTGAGATGCTTCTTACGGAGCCACTCCTTAGTTGCCCTGGCTGTGTGTTTCGGGTTGTTGTCATGCTGGAAGACCCAGCCACAACCCATCTTCAATGCTCTTACTGAGGGAAGGAGGTTGTTGGCCAAGATCTCACGATACATGGCCCCATCCATCCTCCCCTCAATACGGTGCAGTCGTCCTGTCCCCTTTGCAGAAAAGCATCCCCAAAGAATGATGTTTCCACCTCCATGCTTCACGGTTGGGATGGTGTTCTTGGGGTTGTACTCATCCTTCTTCTTCCTCCAAACACGGCGAGTGGAGTTTAGACCAAAAAGCTATATTTTTGTCTCATCAGACCACATGACCTTCTCCCATTCCTCCTCTGGATCATCCAGATGGTCATTGGCAAACTTCAGACGGGCCTGGACATGCGCTGGCTTGAGCAGGGGGACCTTGCGTGGCGCTGCAGGATTTTAATCCATGACGGTGTAGTGTGTTACTAATGGTTTTCTTTGAGACTGTGGTCCCAGCTCTCTTCAGGTCATTGACCAGGTCCTGCCGTGTAGTTCTGGGCTGATCCCACACCTTCCTCATGATCATTGATGCCCCACAAGGTGAGATCTTGCATGGAGCCCCAGACCGAGGATGATTGACCGTCATCTTGAACTTCTTCCATTTTCTAATAATTGCGCCAACAGTTGTTGCCTTCTCACCAAGCTGCTTGCCTATTGTCCTGTAGCCCATCCCAGCATTGTGCAGGTCTACCATTTTATCCCTGATGTCCTTACACAGCTCTCTGGTATTGGCCATTGTGGAGAGGTTGGAGTCTGTTTGATTGAGTGTGTGGACAGGTGTCTTTTATACAGGTAACGAGTTCAAACAGGTGCAGTTAATACAGGTAATGAGTGGAGAACAGGAGGGCTTCTTAAAGAAAAACTAACAGGTCTGTGAGAGCCGGAATTCTTACTGGTTGGTAGGTGATCAAATACTTATGTCATGCAATAAAATGCAAATTAATAACTTAAAAATCATACAATGTGATTTTCTGGATTTTTGTTTTAGATTCCGTCTATCACAGTTGAAGTGTACCTATGATAAAAATTACAGACCTCTACATGCTTTGTAAGTAGGAAAACCTGTAAAATAGGCAGTGTATCAAATACTTGTTCTCCCCACTGTATATTTAAATGTATACAAGGCTGCAAAGGATGTAGGTAGCTATAAGTATTGTCTGGTGAAGGGTCCGTTTCTCATTAGTTACAGCTGGTCAATCAATACTAAAGGAGGATTTTATACTCTCTGATAATGCTTTACTCAATTGGAGGTTAACTGTATGTATTCGCAGGGTCACTCCTCCGCTGTCCTCCCTCCTTCTCTCTCCTGCTTATAGAACTGTCGACTCTCCCTTTCTTTCTGTCCCCTTTCTCCATCATCTTTCATAAGGGCTCTTTTCATTCAACCCATTATAGTCTGCCTGCCTTCATTCTTCCTCTAGAATTACATATCAAGAAAAGCTTTGCAGTTCCTTTACCATGGATATGATTGGAAGTTTTCAATAGGAGCTAAGTAGAACGTAGGAAGCTCATCTCTTCTCCAATCTTTTGTCTACTGTCTTTTGCAAAAGTAGACTAAATTAGATTTTCTGTAGGTGGTTGATTTCTACCAGTCTAAAATGGGTTGTGTGAAAAATATAGACCATATAAATGTATTGTAGTGTTTCATTATGGTATACAGATGTAGGATCTTAATTTGATCACTCTTTTGTTTCCTGCACAGAAGGAAATGCAAACTTGTGGTGTATTCAAGGTTTAAAAGGCTTTTAAAGTTTGTATTTCCAATTTAAAATGTCAGACATGATTTGCCCTAACGAAAAATGTATCAACCCTTACAACAAATGTCCATTAATTATAATCCGCATAATAATTCATATTATTTTCCTGCTGTAGCAAACTGGCTCAAATTAAGATCCTACATCTGTATGTTAAGTATGAGTAATACCTTCACTTTTCTGGCAGACTTACCTTTAGTATGACACCTTTGTACTGCAGTGAATTGTCAGAGCTCAAACTACGATTAATGTTCTGTTAATGAACTTTACGCCTAGTGAAACCTACTAATCAGTATTAAAGATGTGGCAATAATATTAATAATTGCGAAATTAGCCTATCATGTTAATTATTCAATGTTGTTAGTTTACATTAATTTGATCATATACTCTCATACTCATCGTTAATCAAATCAAATCAAATCAAATTGTATTTGCCACATGCGCCGAATACAACAGGTGTAGACATTACAGTGAAATGCTTACTTACAAGCCCTTAACCAACAATGCATTTTTTAAGATAAAAAAATTAAGTGTTAAGTAAAAAAAATTAAAGCAAATAACTAAAGAGCAGCAGTAAAATAAAATAACAGTAGGGAGGCTACATACAGGGGGGTACCGGTTCAGAGTCAATGTGCGGGGGCACCGGCTAGTCGAGGTAATTGAGGTAATATGTACATATGGGTAGAGTTAAAGTGACTATGCATAAATAATAGACAATGTAGCAGCAGTGGAAAAGAGGGGGGTGGGGGTGGGGGGGCAGTGCAAATAGTCCGGGTAGCAATGATTAGCTGTTTAGGAGTCTTATGGCTTGGGGGTAGAAGCTGTTGAGAAGCCTTTTGGACCTAGACTTGGCGCTCCGGTTCCGCTTGCCGTGCGGTAGCAGAGAGAACAGTCTATGACTACGATGGCTGAAGTCTTTGACAATTTTGAGGGCCTTCCTCTGACACCGCCTGGTATAGAGGTCCTGGATGGCAGCAAGCTTGGCCGCAGTGATGTACTGGGCAATACGTACTACCCTCTGTAGTGCCTTGCGGTCGGAGGCCGAGCAGTTGCCATACCAGGCGGTGATGCAACCAGTCAGGATGCGCTCGATGGTGCAGCTGTAGAATATTTTGAGGAACTGAGGAACCATGCCAAAAAAATTTCAGTCTCCTGAGGGGGAATAGGCTTTGTCGTGCCCTCTTCATGACTGTCTTGGTGTGTTTGACCATGATATTGTCACGGTTTACTACGCCAGAACCCAGAAGCAGACCAGGACAAGGTACTTAGAGAAAAAGGTGAGTGTTTATTAATTGACTCCCGAGTGAGGCTGAATAATCCAGGGACAGAGCGGGTGGCGTGGATGGGTTGTTGAGGGTGCAGTGGTAGGTCCAGACATGGCTCGGCAGCCGCCGACCATCAGGCAGAGGTTGGGTGAAGGTTCCGGGTGAGAGACTGCAGACAGAACAAAACGGAGGTGAGTACACAGCAAATCAACAAGGTGCAAAACAACAAAAACTAACGCTAGAACTCAAGGCTGATACGCTGACAACATACTGTTCATGGCTAACGATCCGGCAGGAACTGGATGTTAGGCCAGAGCCTAAGAAGGGTGATGATCAGGACCAGGTGTGCAGATTGCTGATGGGATGCAGGTGCGGAAAACAAGAGCGCTCCCGGAGCGTTCCCGAACCCTCGGGAAACTGGAGATTACGAACAGGAACACTAGTCACCAGCCAGGACCCGACTCAGACAGCCGGGATCGTTACAGTACCCCCCCTCCGACGAACGCCACCGGGCGGACTCCCCGGAGCGCCAGGATGGAGGCGGTAGAAGTCACTGATGAGATCCGCATCTAGGACCTGTCGCCGCGGAATCCAACTCCTCTCTTCAGGGCCATACCCCTCCCAGTCCACGAGATACTGGAAACCCCGGCCCCGCCGTCTGGAATCCATGATGCGACGCACCGTGTAGGCAGGACCACCTCCGATCATCCGAGGAGGAGGAGGAGGAGGCGGAGGAGGCAACAGAGGACTGAGGAAGACAGGCTTGAGGCAGGAGACATGAAAGGTGGGATGGACTCTGAGCGTCCTCGGTAGTTTGAGTCGAACTGCCACTGGATTGATCACCTTCTCCACCACAAACGGACCAATGAACTTCGGTAACAACTTCCTAGACTCAGTCCGTAACGGAAGATCCCGTGTGGCCAACCAAACCCTATCTCCGATGGTATAGGTGGGAGCGGGGATCCGGCGACGATTCGCCTGGAGCTGATACCGGTCCGAAACTCTAAGGAGTGCCTTTCTGGCCCGATGCCAGGTCCGGTGGCAACGACGAATATGGGCCTGAACAGAAGGCACTGAGAGCTCCTTCTCCTGAGAAGGAAACAGGGGAGGTTGGTAGCCATACAGGCACTGGAAGGGAGACATCCCAGTGGCAGATGTAGGAAGAGTATTGTGGGCATACTCAACCCAAGGCAACTGAGAGACCCAGGAGGTGGGGTTGGAAGAGACCAGACAGCGTAGCGTGGATTCCATCTTCTGGTTGGCTCTCTCCGCCTGACCATTGGATTGGGGGTGAAAACCAGATGTGAGACTGACTGTAGCTCCAATGGCCAAACAGAAGGACTTCCAGACAGCAGAGGTAAACTGAGGGCCACGGTCGGAAACGATATCACTGGGCAAACCGTGGACCCTGAAAACCTCCCTAACCAGGATCTCGGACGTCTCCGAGGCAGAGGGAAGCTTGGCAATAGGCACAAAGTGGGCGAACTTGCTGAATCTGTCCACGATCGTCAGAACGACCGTGTTCCCCTCAGAAGCGGGCAACCCAGTGACGAAGTCCAGGGCCAGATGCGACCATGGTCGCCGGGGAATAGGAAGGGGGTGAAGTAGTCCAGAGCTGGGCCGATTGGTACTCTTATTCTGCGCACACCCTGGACAGGCAGCAACAAAACCCCGAGTATCCTCGGCCATGGCAGGCCACCAAAAACGTCTGCGAAGAAACGCCATTGTCCGAGCCACGCCAGGGTGACAAGCCATCTTGCTGGCGTGGGACCATTTGAGGACAGCAGGACGAACCGACTCAGGCACAAACAACCGACCGGGTGGACCGTTACCGGGACCGGGCTGAGTCCGAAGGGCCGCCAGCACCTCCTCCTCAATCTTCCACATAACTGCTCCCACGACGCAGTTCCGGGGGAGGATTGTCTCGGTCTTGGACCCACTCTCCTCCGTCTTGGAGAACATCCGGGACAAGGCGTCCGCCTTGCCGTTCTTAGATCCAGGTCGGAACGTCAGGGCAAACTTGAATCGTCCGAAAAACAACGCCCACCTGGCCTGACGGGAGTTGAGACGTTTAGCCGATTGCACGTAAGCAAGATTCTTGTGGTCAGTCCAGACAATAAACGGTTGCTCCGCCTCCAACCAGTGGCGCCACTCCTCCAAGGCAAGTTTCACCGCAGAAGCTCCCGGTTACCCACATCGTAATTCCTCTCCGCAGGCGAAAGGCGACGAGAGTAGTAGGCGCAGGGATGGAGTTTACTGTCCGTGGAGCATCGCTGCGACAGGATGGCGCCAACTCCCACATCAGACGCGTCCCACTTCAACGGCGAACTGACGGGCCGTGTCCGGTTGAGAGAGAATCGGTGCGTTGGTGAATCGCCTCTTCAAATCCAGAAACGCTCGATCCGCCTCCGGATTCCACTTGAAGGTCCTGATACTGGAAGTCAAGGCAGTTAACGGAGCGGCCACACGGCTGTAATCCCGGATGAATCTGCGGTAGAAATTCGCCAAACCCCAAAAATCTCTGGAGCTGCAATCTCGTACCGGGCTGGGCCCATTCCAGAACCGCTCTAACCTTCTCCTGGTCCATCCTAATCTCTCCCCTGGAGATGATGTACCCGAGAAAGGATGTCGTGTGGGCGTGAAACTCGCACTTCTCGGCCTTCACGAACAGGCGATTCTCCAACAATCGCTGCAGAACCTGCCGGACATGCTGGACGTGGTCGGAAGGTTCCTTCGAGAAGATCAGAATGTCATCCAGGTAAACAAACACAAAGAGACCGATCATATCTCTCAGGACGTCGTTCACCATACTCTGGAATACCGCTGGAGCATTGGTCAGTCCAAACGGCATCACCTGATACTCGAAGTGACCCATCGGTGTATTGAAACCCGTCAACCACTCGTTCCCCCTCTCTGATCCGGACCAGGTGATATGCATTGCGTAGGTCTAGCTTGGTGAACACCGTAGCACCCTGTAAGGAGTCGAAGGCAGAACTCATCAAGGGCAGGGGATACTTGTTCTTGACCGTGATGTCATTCAACCCCGATAATCAATACACGGTCGAAGAGAGCCATCCTTCTTACCCACAAAGAAGAATCCTGCCCCCAGGGGTGATGACGAGGGACGAACGAGACCAGCAGCTAGGGACTCCTTGATGTAGGTCTCCAACGCCTCACGTTCAGGTCGGGAGATACTGTATAACCTTCCCTTGGGGTAGACAGCTCCAGGGACCAGGTTGATGGCACAATCATATGGTCGGTGGGGAGGGAGTGACAGAGCCTTCTGCTTACTGAAAACTTCCCCCAAATCGTGATATGTCTCGGGAACCAGGGACAAATCTGGGGGTTTAGCCTCAATCACCTGACTGGGAACCGAATGGGGGCAGGCAGTCTTGAGACAGTTAGCATGACAATCAAGGCTCCAACTCGTTACCTTGCCCGTCACCCAATCGAACGTGGGATTGTGTTCCTTCAGCCAGGGGTATCCAAGGACCAGAGGAACATGGGAAGACGGCAGAATGAAGAATGAAATCATCTCAGAATGATTCCCCGACAACCGCATCTTAACCGGTTCAGTCCTCATCGTGATACGTGCCAGACTACTGCCGTTCAGAGTGGTCGCTTCAATGGCTTCCGGCAATTGCTCCTTGGAAAGCCCCAGCTGTTCCACCAACTCGGCATCAAGAAAGCTTCCATCGGCACCTGAATCGATAAAAGCGTTAAGCGCTAAGCTCTGATTCCTGTTCACAAGGGTAGCCGGAAACGGGGTCTGACAGAGGTACTGAGAGGTTGAAACTGGCTCGCTAAAAGTCCTCCCAACTTTAGCGAGCCGGGCAGTTTGACGACCGCCGGGAACAGGTGGAGATGTAATGTCCCGAGCTACCACAGTAGAGGCAGCAGTTGGTCTGACGTCTATGTTGACGCTCCTCCTTGGTTAACCCGTGCCGCCCCACTTGCATGGGTTCAGAATCGGGAGAGAGGACCTCTCCACTAATCCATTGTGGTGGAGAATGATCGGCGTGTTCTGGTCCACCACCCGACCCGACTGGGAACTGAGAAGCTGATCGATTGGACGGACCCCATTGCTTCTCCCTCCTTCGCTCTCGGACTCGATTATCCACCCGAATAGACAAGGCTACCAAGCTGTCCAGGTCACTAGGCTCCGGATAGGAGATCAACTCATCCTTGAGCTGCTCCGACAGACCCTGGTAAAAGGCCGCTTGCAGAGACTCCTCGTTCCACCCACTCTCCACAGCCAACGTCTTGAACTCGATCACGAAGTCGGCCACGCTGCGAGTTCCTTGGTGAAGCGAAAACAGGCGCCTAGCTGCGTCCCTCCCTCGGACGGAATGGTCGAAGAGCTTCCTCATCTCGGCCGTGAACCCCTGGTATGAAGCCATGCAGGGATCTTGTCGTTCCCAAACGGCTGAAGCCCACTCCAGCGCTCGACCACGCAGCAACGCAATCACAAAGGCTATCCTAGCCTTGTCTGTGGCATAAGAGTAGGGCTGTAGATCGAACACTAATCCACACTGCATAAGGAAGGAACGGCATCTTCCCAGCTCCCCCTCATATCTATCCGGCGTCGGAACCTCGGGCTCACGGAAGGACACAGCTCCCGAGCGGCAGGCGAGATGGGTGAAACCGGTAGTGGATCCTCCACCGGAAACTTGCGTTGGTTCTGGACCTCCGTCAGACCGGTAGAAAGGTTCCGAACTGACAACGCGATCTCCTGTAGTACCGTGCTATGATGGCCCAACATCTTCTCCTGATGGGTAATGGCATGGCGAACAGAGTCCAGGTCCGCTGGGTTCATTACTGGCCGGATCGTTCTGTCACGGTTTACTACGCCAGAACCCAGAAGCAGACCAGGACAAGGTACTTAGAGAAAAAGGTGAGTGTTTATTAATTGACTCCCGAGTGAGGCTGAATAATCCAGGGACAGAGCGGGTGGCGTGGATGGGTTGTTGAGGGTGCAGTGGTAGGTCCAGACATGGCTCGGCAGCCGCCGACCATCAGGCAGAGGTTGGGTGAAGGTTCCGGGTGAGAGACTGCAGACAGAACAAAACGGAGGTGAGTACACAGCAAATCAACAAGGTGCAAAACAACAAAAACTAACGCTAGAACTCAAGGCTGATACGCTGACAACATACTGTTCATGGCTAACGATCCGGCAGGAACTGGATGTTAGGCCAGAGCCTAAGAAGGGTGATGATCAGGACCAGGTGTGCAGATTGCTGATGGGATGCAGGTGCGGAAAACAAGAGCGCTCCCCGGAGCGTTCCCGAACCCTCGGGAAACTGGAGATTACGAACAGGAACACTAGTCACCAGCCAGGACCCGACTCAGACAGCCGGGATCGTTACAGATATTTTGTTGGTGATGTGGACACCAAGGAACTTGAAGCGCTCAATCTGTTCCACTACAGCCCTGTCGATGAGAATGGGGGCGTGCTCAGTCCTCTTTTCTTTCCTGTAGTCCACAATCATCTCCTTTGTCTTGATCATATTGAGGGAGAGGTTGTTATCCTGGCACCACACGGCCAGGTCTCGGACCTCCTCCCTATAGGCTGTCTCATCGTTGTCAGTGATCAGGTCTACAACTTTTGTGTTGTCAGCAAACTTAATGATGGTGTTGGAGTCATGCCTGGCCATGCAGTCATGGGTGAACAGCGAGTACAGGAGGGGACTGAGCACGCACCCCTGAGGGGCCCCCGTGGTGAGGATCAGCGTGGCAGATGTGTTGTTACCTACCCTTACCACCCGGGGGCGGCCCGTCAGGAAGTCCAGGATCCAGTTGCAGAGGGAGGTGTTTAGTCCCAGGATCCTTAGCTTAGTGATGAGCTTTGAGGGCACTATGGTGTTGAACACTGAGCTGTAGTCAATGAACAGCATTCTCACGTAGGTGTTCCTCTTGTCCAGGTGGGAAAGGGCAGTGTGGAGTGCAATAGAGATTGCATCATCTGTGGATCTGTTGAGGCGGTATGCAAATTGGAGTGGGTCTAGGGTTTCTGGGATAACGGTGTTGATGTGAGCCATGACCAGCCTTTCAAAGCACTTCATGGCTACAGACGTGAGTGCTACGGGTCGGTAGTCATTTGGGCAGGTTATCTTAGTGTCCTTGGGCACAGGGACTATGGTGGTCTGCTTGAAACATGTTGGTATTACAGACTCAGTCAGGGACATGTTGAAAATATCAGTGAAGACACTTGCCAGTTGGTCAGCAAATGCTCGGAGTACACGTCCTGGTAATCCGTCTGGCCCTGCAGCCTTGTGAATGTTGACCTGCTTAAAAGTCTTACTCACATCGGCTACGGAGAGTGTGATCACATAGTCATCCAGAACAGCTGGTGCTCTCATGCATGCTTCAGTGTTGCTTGCCTCGAAGCGAGCATAGAAGTGATTTAGCTCATCTGGTAGGCTTGTGTCACTGGGCAGCTTGCGGCTGTGCTTCCTTTTATAGTCTGTAATAGTTTACAAGCCCTGCCACATCCGACGAGTGTCAGAGCCGGTGTAGTACGATTCAATCTTAGTCTGGTATTGACTCTTTGCCTGTTTGATGGTTCGTCTGAGGGCATAGCGGGATTTCTTATAAGCGTCCGGGTTAGAGTCCCGCTCCTTGAAAGCGGCAGCTCTACCCTTTAGCTCAGTGTGGATGTTGCCTGTAATCCATGGCTTCTGATTGGGGTATGTATGTAGGGTCAATGTGGGGACGAAGTCATCGATGCAATTATTGATGAAGCCAGTGACTGATGTGGTGTACTCCTCAATGCTATCTGAAGAATCCCGGAACATATTCCAGTCTGTGCTAGAAAAACAGTCCTGTAGCTTAGCATCTGCATCATCTGACCACTTTTTTATTAACCGAGTCACTGGTGCTTCCTGCTTTAGTTTTTGCTTATAAGCAGGAATCAGGAGGATAGAGTTATGGTCAGATTTGCCAAATGGAGGGTGAGGGAGAGCTTTGTATGCGTCTCTGTGTGTGGAGTAAAGGTGGTCTAGAGTTTTTTTCCTCTGCTTGCATATTTACCATGCTGGTAGAAATTAGGTAGAACGGATTTAAGTTTCCCTGCATTAAAGTCCCCAGCCACTAGGAGCGCAGCCTCTGGATGAGCGTTTTCCTGTTTACTTATGGCCTTATACAGCTCATTGAGTGCAATCTTAATGCCAGCATCTGTTTGTAGTGGTAGATAGACAGCTACGAAAAATATAGATGAAAAGTATCTTGGTAAATAGTGTGGTCTACAGCTTATCATGAGATACTCTACCTCGAGACTTCCTTAGTATTAGATTTTGTGCACCAGCTGTTGTTTACAAATATACACAGACCGCCACCCTTTGTCTTACCGGAGTCAGCTGTTCTATCCTGCCGATGTAGCGTATATCCCGTCAGCTGTATGTTGTCCATGTCGTCGTTCAGGCACGACTCGGTGAAACATAAGATATTACAGTTTTTAATGTCCCGTTGATAGGATAACCTTAATCTTAGGTCGTCCAATTTGTTCTGAAATGATTGAACATTGACTAATAGGATTGATGGAAGAGGCAGTTTACTCGCTCGCCGTCAGATCCTTACAAGGCACCCCAACCTACGTCCACGATATCTCCGTCTCTTACTCATGCGAATGACAGGGATTTGGGCCTTGTCGGGTGTCTGTAGGATATCCTTCGCGTCCAATACGAGGTGAGTAATCGCTGTCCTGATATCCAGAAGCTCTTTTTGGTCATAAGAGACGGTGACAGAAACATTATGTACAGAATAAATTACAAATAACGTGAAAAAACACACATAATAGTACAATTGGTTAGAGGGCTGTAAAACGGCAGCCATCTTCTCTGGCACCACTTCTATGCTCATCCTACATTTATGTCATGAAGGGATGTATTTCCTCTGCCATTACGTAGGTAGACCTAACCCCCGCATAAAATCCTTTAGTTTCAATTGAAGATATTGGTAAGAGGCTCTGGATGTTGATTTTGGGGGGGTGTTGCCCCCTCCTGTAAAATCATCTAGGGAAAACTAAGAACAGAGACTGACATGTTGTCACCCATATCCGTGGTGTTTGCATTAAGTCTAAGACCATGTCTCCATTTGTTTAAACAGATCGATATGGTACTTAAACTATAATTAGCCACATAATCAATGTTCTCTTCATTTGAATACATAGCATCACAGCACTGTAATGACTTTTTATAATCTGTAGATGAAAACAGTATGCTATTGATAAAGGACAGTAAATATTGGTCATTAATGTAAAGGGTCTGTATATCTTTAGACTGAGTCAGTTGTAAGCATTCATAATGCATCAATGTTGTTGAAATAATCTGTATGTAAACAATTGTTGGAAAAATGACTTGTGTCATGTACAAAGTAGATGTCCTAACCGACTTGCCAAAACTATAGTTTGTTAACAAGACATTTGTGGAGTGGTTGAAAAACGAGTTTTAATGACTCCAACCTAAGTGTTTGTAAACTTCCGACTTCAAATGTACATCCTGAACACACAGGGCTTTTACAGCTCTCTCTGACCCAGCCATCTCCCTATGCCTATAGCCTAGGCCCAGGGGAAGACATCTGTTTGAGCCTGGCCTGTAGTCAGCTGTGAGGCTCAGGCCTCTGCTGGCCAGAGTGCTGTCCATGTTTACCAGATGCACCGTCTGTCCCCCCAGGTAAACTAACCATCTGGCAGCACTGAGCCTCAGCAGACACACTGGCCCAGGGCCCAAAGCATGCTGGAAAATTGAGTCAAACACATTGGCCCAAGGCCCAAAGCATGCTGGATGATGGAGTCAAATAATTTGGCCGTGGGCCTAAAGCTTTATAGATCAACTTGTGTGTGTATATTGTACTGTGGCTGTCTATAGAGGACAATGGACAAACAGTAAGTATGGATAAACATACACTGCCTGCACATGTTTTAGAGTACCATGAAATCATGCAAATGTACGAGTGCATACACAAAATACAGGACTCGCTTATTATGATGTTATTTATGAAATATTAACATAAACTATTCTGCATGGAACAATATTAATTTGTTTTATCAATCTACTCTCTATACAGTATTTTCTATATGTGACCGACCGGCTCGATTCGGTCTTATGTAGCAAAATTTGAAATTGTGTTTTTTACATTGGATAAAAGTAGAGACTCAGAACTAGAAAATGGTAAATCATACACTACAGTTGAGGAACAATGGGAAAGTAATTATGCTTTGAAAGTTGATAAACTTGTGACCTCACTTTTGAGAAAATGGCCTTTGAATGTTTTGGTACCTACTGGAGAGCTCTTCTTTGTCTACACCCATTCAGCATCGTTCACACCCTCTTAAGCTTTAGCCCCATCCATCTCTTTAAGGGTTGATCCGAGCATTCTGTCCTAACAACAGCAGTCAAGCACCCAAGCTTAACTGGCTAACGTTGTCTAGCTTGCTAGCTACTTCCAGACACAAATGAGAGAACAGCTCACTGACCATTTTACTCGCCCTAGCAGAGCTGGTTAGGCTGTTTTTATGTTATCCAGAGCGTTGGTGACTGCAACTGTGCTGCTGGCAACAATTTATGCTTTTTTGCCAATGTTTACTGACACCGGCCATATTCAAAGTGTGTTCAGCATTCGTAAATGCATCAGTTATTCTGTGCTCTGGCACACTCAGTAGAGAGTGCTCTGAAATCGGAGTAGATAGCCAGAGCGAATTTACCAGCTCCGTCTATCAACAGTTGTCGCAGTGACATTCTATTGAAATGCTTACTTGCATAGTGGAGTCTTTTGTTAAGACATGTAGCTAGCTAGCTAGGTAAACAATGAACCATAATCCCAACTCATGACATTACTACCCTGCATGAATCTGCAGGTAGCTAACCAACCAGGTTCAATGTTAGCTAGCTAACATTAGGCTATAACTAGCAAAGCAAATGGCTCTGAGATACGAATAATATTACTACATAGATCATACACGTAACGTTAGCTAGCTGACCTAACAACAGCAGTCAAGCACCCAAGCTAACTGACTAACATTAGCTAGCTTGCTAGCGACTTCCAGACACAAATGAGAGAACAGCTCACTGACCATTTTACTTGCCCTATTGAAATGGATACTTGCATAGTGGAGTCTTTTGTTAAGACATGTAGCTAGCTAGCTAAACAATTAACCATAATCCCAACTCATGACATTACTACCCTGCATGAATCTGCAGGTAGCTAACCAACCAGGTTCAATGTTAGCTAGCTAGCTAACATTAGGCTATAACTAGCAAAGCAAATGGCTCTGAGATATGAATAATATTAATACACAGATCATACACGTAACGTTAGCTAGCGAGCCAACGAGCCAGCTAACGTTAGCTAGCTAGCTAACGGTACACTTTAACTTGAAATGCAAACTACATTCTGTCAAAATTAGAAACATGTGATATCTGAAAATGTAGCTAGATAGACTATCTTACCCATATACATCATGGATGGATGCTTCTCCCTGTCACGGATGCCATGGTTGCCCTTAGTTTGATTGAAGATGTAATCCGCAGACAGGTGTTTTCTCCATCTCCTTAGCTATCATACTCTAATTCCAATGATTTCAAAACTCGGTCCTCCAAAAAGTGGAGAGCAACACTTATACAGTTCTACTACGTGATATATATATATTTTTAAAGCCGCATTAGACAGGATTACCTACACATACTGACCAGCTCAAATAGACAGAAGCGTTCTATATGGCAGACCAATCTGAACTCATCTCTCGGCATGTCCAGCCCACTCATTATCTCAGCTAATCATGGCTAGCGGGAAGGTTGCTGTCTTTTTCTGTGGCTAAACCAACTAGGCTCATCATTTAACAATTGTATTCGTATTTACAGATGGCATGCAAGTTTGTTATTAAGGCACATGAAAGTTCACATGTTCTAGAAGGCATTTCTGCCAAAAAACACATTTAGATAAAAAAAAAAAAGTATATGTTCAAATGGCTCTCCTGTGAAGTAGTGACCCGTGACATATGCCTAGTTTCCTGAAACGAGTCACATATGCACTTTATCACCAGTTATAAGTAATTCATGATTACCATGTATAGGTCTTAAATCATGCCCTCCCAACATGCTTCATTACATACATACAGTGCACCCTGAGGCATAAGTCACAGTCTCACTAGGCTATTAGCCCTGTTGAGTAAGCTAATCTTCCTTCATATTTTATCTCAATATTAATCTGTAAACATTTCCATTAACATAGACCAGATGGAGTCTGCAGGGAAGATTTCTGATCAATACCTTTGTATTGTAATCTCTAATGTAATCAATGAAACTGTGTATCTTTAGTAGCAATTTGTAGTTTAATGCGAAGGAATTTATTTGATATTTGAAGCATTCAGGGCTGAAGAATATTCTGCCTACTCAGGTTCAGAGTGGACATTGGCCTACCGATAACCCTGTTGTTTATAGAAACAAAGCCCATTCCAGCCTTGTGTAGGTCTACAATCTTGTCCCTGACATCCTTGGAGAGCTCTTTGGTCTTGGCCATGGTGGAGAGTTTGGAATCTGATTGATTGATTGCTTCTGTGGACAGGTGTCTTTTATAC
Source organism: Coregonus clupeaformis (assembly GCF_020615455.1). Taxonomy (NCBI): domain Eukaryota; kingdom Metazoa; phylum Chordata; class Actinopteri; order Salmoniformes; family Salmonidae; genus Coregonus; species Coregonus clupeaformis. The sequence goes on along the minus strand of NC_059208.1, from coordinate 10,440,969 downwards.
AGGTAACAAGCTGAGATTAGGAGCACTCCCTTTAAGAGTGTGCTCCTAATCTCAGCTCGTTACCTCTATAAAAGACACCTGGGAGCCAGAAATCTTTCTGATTGAGAGGGGGTCAAATACTTATTTTTCCCTCACTGTACACCTTAGCCAAATACATTTAAACTCAGTTTTTCACAATTCCTGACATTTAATCCTAGTAAAAATGCCCTGTTTTAGGTCAGCTAGGATCACCACTTTATTTTAAGAATGTGAAACGTCAGAACAATAGTAGAGAGAATGATTTATTTCAGCTTTTATTTATTTCATCACATTCCCAGTGGGTCAGAAGTTTACATACACTCAATTAGTATTTGGAAGCATTGCCTTTAAATTGTTTAACTTGGGTCAAACGTTTCGGGTAGCCTTCCACAAGCTTCCCACAATAAGTTGGGTGAATTTTGGCCCATTCCTCCTGACAGAGCTGGTGTAACTGAGTCAGGTACGTAGGCCTCCTTGCTCGCACACGCTTTTTCAGTTCTGCCCACAAATGTTCTATAGGCTTGAGGTCAGGGCTTTGTGATGGCCACTCCAATACCTTGACTTTGTTGTCCTTAAGCCATTTTGCCACAACTTTGGAAGTATGCTTGGGGTCATTGTCCATTTGGAAGACCCATTTGCGACCAAACTTTAACTTCCTGACTGATGTCTTGAGATGTTGCTTCACAATATCCACATAATTTTCCTTCCTCGTGTTGCCATCTATTTTGTGAAGTGCACCAGTCCCTCCTGCAGCAAAGCACCCCCACAGCATGATACTGCCACCCCGTGCTTCACGGTTGGGATGGTGTTCTTCGGCTTGCAAGCTACCCCCTTTTTCCTCCAAACATAACGATGGTCATTATGGCCAAACAGTTCTATTTTTGTTTCATCAGACCAGAGGACATTTCTCCAAAAAGTACGATCTTTGTCCCCATGTGCAGTTGCAAACTGTAGTCTGGCTTTTTTATAGCGGTTTTGGAGCAGTGGCTTCTTCCTTGCTGAGCAGCCTTTCAGGTTATGTCGATATAGGACTCGTTTTACTGTGGATATAGATTGGAACATTGTCTTTAAATTTCAATCACGCTGTAAAGCTGAACTTCCGCAATGCACATTGAATAGAGCCCTCAATGTAATGATATTTGAAAAAATGTATCTTCTCTCAGCATCCTATGCAAACCACATATAGGCATATTCTCCCCCTACCCAACGATATGCTTAAACCTGGCTATAGGGATCACCCCTTAGTGCTGACGCGCTCTGAGGAAGTCAATTTATGTCCAAAGGGCCAACTGATTGGTAGCGAAATCTTATTTTCTACGTATCGATCCCGGAGGGCCTCAGCCAACGAAATGCAGAAAACCCTGGGCAAGATGGATCTGCTGTCACATCTTACAGTAGAAATCAGCCAATCAATGTCACTTCCCTCCGCCGGGTCCTGTATGAACCTAATTCCAGTCATCGTGGCTAAATGGTGAAAACCTGGGGGTTCATCAATCATCAATCCAAGCAGCGCTTTGCTTAATAGTCTGGTCTTTACTGAATAGCCACTGCATTTATCTATCTGGGGGAGCAAAGTGGAAATCCCTTCTACTATCTGAGAAAGAGAGAGAGAGAGAGAGAGAGAGAGAGAGAGAGAGAGAGAGAGAGAGAGAGAGAGAGAGAGAGAGAGAGAGAGAGAGAGAGAGAGAGAGATGGCAACAATGGCTAATATAATTTGATCGCTGTGTTCTGTCTCTCACACGTTCTATTTCCTAAATGGGGGCTGTCTGCTAACACGTTTCGAAATTGAAGCTTGCTGAAAGATGTATTACCGGTATCTCTCCTGTCCTCTCCCCACTTCAGAATCCATTTTGATCTGTCTGTTTTGTAGAAAGCTATGTGCAGTACCTGAATGTGAAGTCTATTTTTCCTGAATCTGATTTTAATATCTGCTGAAGTGTCTCTTTGCCTGTTTGATTGTCTCAAGTACTACCGTGTCTCCTGTAACAGCCTCTAAATGTATGACAAACCAGTTAGTGAAACATATCTCCTCTTCTCTCTGTTTCAGGTGACAAGTGTTCATGCTTCCAAGGCGGACCTCCTAAAGTCGGGAAGCCCCAAGTCGACGTTAAAACACATATGGACAGAAAGCGGCAAGGACCTGTCAATCAGCAGGTTGCTGTCACAGACTCTCCATGGCAAAGAGAACACCACGGCCCTGGACCTGCGCTACGACACCCCGGAGCCCTACTCCGAGCAGGACCTCTGGGACTGGCTGAGGAACTCCACCGACCTCCAGGATTCTAGACCGAGAGCCAAGCGGCGGCCTATGGTCAAGACGGGCAAGTTCAAGAAGATGTTCGGCTGGGGAGACTTCCACTCCAACATTAAGACGGTCAAGCTTAACCTCCTCATCACAGGGAAGATCGTGGACCACGGCAACGGAACCTTCAGCGTTTACTTCAGACACAACTCCACAGGCCAGGGCAACGTGTCTGTGAGTCTCGTCCCGCCAACCAAGATCGTGGAGTTCGACGTGGCGGCCCAGCAGTCCGTGATTGACGCCAAGGACTCCAAGTCCTTCAACTGCCGCATAGAGTACGAGAAGGTGGAGAAGGGCGCCAGGAACACGCTGTGTAACTTCGACCCGTCCAAGACGTGTTACCAGGAGCAGACTCAGAGCCACGTCTCCTGGCTCTGCTCCAAGCCTTTTAAAGTCATCTGCATCTACATCTCCTTCTACAGCACTGACTACAAGCTGGTGCAGAAAGTCTGTCCGGACTACAACTACCACAGTGACACTCCCTACTTCCCTTCTGGCTGAACACGCCTACAACAACAACCCCAATGTGAAGGACCAGAGAGTTACAGAGTGGGCCTTCTTCTTCTTTTTCCCCACCCAGAGAAATATATGTTAGCTGTACTGTTCTGAAAATAAAAGAATGTGTAAAATGAATTGATTATCTATTTATAAAATTAAGACAATACAGAAAGTAAAGATTTATGGGGCAGTGATACATTATACTATGACTAAACAAATAATATCGATTATAATTCATTTGTTTTATAGGTTTCATACCTTTTTTCCATCAGTGATTTCATAGATGCATCATGTGTACATATTTGGGGTTGATAGTTCCATTTGTAACTAAGTAAAATCAGCATTTCATGTAAGTCTTATTAGTTTGTAACAACTTGTTAATGTTATCGATATGTTATGTTAATTTGCTTGGTCCAGTTTGATTCTAGGCGCTTAAATTTTCTCCTTTTAGTATTTCTTACTTACTTTGCTCCTTAGGACCACCATACTTTCTGTGTGAAAGTTCAGTTCTGTGAGCTATCAATTGGATGGCAATGTACAGGATCCTATGTTTTGTTCGCACCTGCAATACTATTCATTCATAGCAGTTCAATTCCGCTCTGTCAGAAATAACAGTCCAGCCTCCTATCCTTGAAGGCCTTCAAAATCCCCACACATTTCCAAACCCTTCGACCCCACAGTCGAGAGAGCTGAAGAAGAGGAGAGTGTCGGTGTGCAATCCAAGTATCAGGTGGAGGTGGTCTTACCAGCCTGGCGGACTTACCTAGCGTTGAGTAGGCTTCTCCCGCAGGCACGTTTTATAAAAAGAAAAAAAACGCATTTTACATGTTCAGGAATGATGCTGTTCAATCTTCAGCTTGTCCCTGTATAAGTCCTGGCTCAGATTCTTATTAGAAAATCACAGCCTTATTAGGTTTATTGTTTATATTCAATTGTGATTGATTGGGGGGCTTTGCTCATTGTCATTGACTTAATAAAAAATGTAATGTAATGAATTCTATATCTTAGAGAGCCTAATTTGTATGAATGGTTTGTATTGTACATAGTTTATCCCGAATTGAGCTGTGTCTGTATATGCACCCATAAAGCTGTCTCCCACTTCCCACAATCTCTCTCTCTCTCTCTCTCTCTCTCTCTCTCTCTCTCTCTCTCTCTCTCTCTCTCTCTCGCTCTCTCTCGTGAATCCATGAAAACAGCAACCATGTACATATGCTGTAGAACTGTCAAAATATATTATAAGTATTCATCAAATGTATGACTTAAACTTTTATTTCTGGGGGAAGGTGGGGATGGAGGTGTACATATGAATAAAAAATACTGTAAGTTTTATCAGTTTAATGTTATTGCGTTTGAGTTCTTTATATGCATGTCTCACTGATTATTATAATGGTAGGATTTGAAAGTCAATAAATGTTACGGACCTGAATTGCCAGACATTTAAGCATGTACAGTACATATTCTCAACATAATTTGCATCATGAGTCTCCCAACACGTTGTACCTAATAGTGCACAGTATACATTTAATCAATTTCATCAGGGCTATCAAGAGTATCCCAATATTGTACATTAGGTTTCACACATCTCTCTCCAAAGATACAGATCAAGCTGAGCTCCATGCTTTTCTTAGCGCATCATAATGTCACATAATCTGTTACATTTCAATAAAATATACATTTTGCTTCTTTTTTTGGGGGGGACCTACCATACCTTATTGAGCCTTTAGATTCCTGAACTTCTTAGACTTGGGCCTTGATGTTCCTGATAAAGACAGAAATCAAACTTCTTCCAACTTCACCAAAGCAAAACTGATCACACCATTCATCCAAATTCACTCCAAGACCAATCAAAACATATACAGTAAGCTCTATACTTCCTGAGTTTGATCATCAATACTTCCCAGAATCCCTCTGATCTCATACCAACCATACCATGTTTTCCTTATAGTCTACAGAGAGAAGTTGTGCATGGACATGTGCATGCAAGTTGTGTTCCAGTCCGTAGAAGAGAGATGGAGGAAATTGAGAGTAAGTGCTGTTTGGAGTCAATAGCAGATAGCAGCGTCTGTTGTGGGACTCCTCAGTGCAGTGGCACCTGCCATGGAAGCCTCGTAGTCGGCAGTTAGGATCAGCACTTGGCTTTACAGCGATTAGAACCCTCTGGGAGAGAAATCCGCTCCTCGCTGCGTTTATCTGGCTCACAATTTATTAGTAATTAAAGTGTGTGTCAGGTTTGTGTGTTCATCGACTGTCTGCGGGGTGCTTTTACAGCCGGCCTCATTAAGGAGTAGGCCTTCTAAAGTTTAGCCCTGAATACTTCACTTTTAACAAGTCTACAGGGATTCACTCTAATGTGTGATACAGGCATATGTTCTGAACGTATACACTCAAACATACTGTATTACAGACAAATTGCTCAACAAGGAATAGTATGTCTACATATGTATGTATACAGCCAATATCTTTACCGGCCAAGTCATGTAGGCTAATTACCCAAAGCAATTTGAATACTTATCTCAGTTCAGATAAGTTTCTGATTGGATTTATCCGACCAGACCAATCGAGACAATATTAACGTGGCCATTATATCTATTCAGTGACAGACACAAAACAAGACACAATTTGATGATCAGGGATGGGCGGTTGGTCATACACATACCCAAATGTCAGTAGTTCTTGCAAAATGAGTTACCAGTAAGTTACACTATTCACTGACCAACACTGGGCTTGTAGTCAGTCCCTGTGTTATCTGGGATTTCATAACAAATCGTAATGTCCTTAATCAATTTGCTTCAATGTACAACAACAACATGTCTCCCCATGGCCCATGCTGTCTAGTTGGAGTGAAAACAGCATTTCTCCCTCTGGTGAGGGAGAACACTTCATTCTCTATAACCCCAAGCAGAATCATAATGAAGGGACAGAATAACCAAGTAGACTATTCATTAATTTCTATGTGACACTCCTTCAGCCAAAGCTGCCCCCTAACCTCCTCTTCATTCACAGGCAGGCAGATGTATCATGAGAATTTCATTTAAGCGTTACTCAATGCAGGTTAGGTGCTAAACACATCAGGGTGATGAATGTCTTTAATACCTGCAGATCAGATTTAGAGCTTTAGAGATGGGATTGGCTTCCCCCTAGTTAGCAACACAGACAGGCTATTCCCATGAGAAGGCATACAGTGGCTTGCGAAATTATTCACCCCCCTTGGCATTTTTCCTATTTTGTTGCCTTACAACCTGTAATTACATTTGATTACAGCTGCAAGTCTCTTGGGGTATGTCTCTATAAGCTTGGCACATCTAGCCACTGGGATTTTTGCCCATTCTTCAAGGCAAAACTGCTCCAGCTCCTTCAAGTTGGATGGGGTCCACTGGTGTACAGCAATCTTCAAGTCATACCACATATTCTCAATTGGATTGAGGTCTGGGCTTTGACTAGGCCATTCCAAGACATTTAAATGTTTCCCCTTAAACCACTCTAGTGTTGCTTTAGCAGTATGCTTAGGGTCATTGTCCTGCTGGAAGGTGAACCTCTGTCCCAGTCTCAAATCTCTGGAAGACTGAAACAGGTTTCCCTCAAGAATTTCTCTGTATTTAGCGCCATCCATCATTCCTTCACATCTTACCAGTTTCCCAGTCCCTGTCGATGAAAAATATCCCCACAGCATGATGCTGCCACCACCATGCTTCAATGTGGGGATGGTGTTCTCGGGTGATGAGAAGTGTTGGGTTTGCGGCAGACATTTTCCTTGATGGCCAAAAAGCTCAATTTTAGTCTCATCTGACCAGAGTACCTTCTTCCATATGTTTGGGGAGTCTCCCACATGCCTTTTGGCGAACACCAAACGTGTTTGCTTATTTTCTTCTTTAAGCAATAGCTTTTTTCTGGCCACTCTTCGGTAAAGCCCAGCTCTGTGGAGTGTACGGCTCCGCTGTGGAGCTTTGCAGCTCCTTCAGGGTTATCTTTGGTCTCTTTGTTGCCTCGCTGATTAATGCCCTCCTTGCCTGGTCTGTGAGTTTTGGTGGGCAGCCCTCTCTTGGCAGGTTTGTTGTGGTGCCATATTCTTTACATTTTTTAAATAATGGATTTAATGGTGCTCCGTGGGATGTTCAAAGTTTCGGATATTTTTTTAGAACCCAACCCTGATCTGTACTTCTCCACAACTTTGTCCCTGACCTGTTTGGAGAGCTCCTTGGTCTTCATGGTGCCACTTGCTTGGTGGTACCCCTTGCTTAGTGGTGTTGCACTCAGGGGCCTTTCAGAACAGGTGTATATATACTGAGATGATGTGACAGATCATGTGACACTTAGATTGCAAACAGGTGGACTTTATTTAACTAATTATGTGACTTCTGAAGGTAATTAGTTGCACCAGATCTTATTTAGGGGTTATTAATTTTTTTTTAATTTTTTTAAACAAGTTATTTTTTTCATTTCACTTCACCAATTTGGACTATTTTGTGTGTGTGTCCATTCCATTTAAATTACAGGTTGTAATGCAACAAAATAGGAAATACGCCAAGGGGGATGAATACTTTTGCAAGACACTGTATCTCTGGAATCAGGAAGTCTGAACAATGAGTTTGGGATCCTGCCCACATTAAGTCACACTCTGCCAATCCTATCCCCATCCACATCCAGTCCCAGGATGTATCCCAAATGGCACCCTATTCCCTAAATAGTGCGCTACTTTTGACAAAAACCCTATTGTCCCTGATCAAAAGTAGTGCACTACATAGGGAATACGGTGTTATTTGGGACACAGAACCAGTCCCATCCAGCCCTGAACACTTTTCCCTGAACAGAATTTCTTCCTTTAATCAAAATCGGAATGGAAAAATGACCTTGCGTGCCTCTGGGATATTTTTCCATTAACCATTTTGACACATGACTGACTGTGGGGGATTATTGGATTTTGAAGAACTATTAACAGCTGTACATTTGCATTTTAATACAGTTCTCCTCAACTACTAATGCAATTTTGGTTCTTCAGCTTTGTGGCATCGCCTTGTTTCTGGAGCAATTCGGAGTTACAGCAGAAAGGCCCTCCGGCTTTAATCATTTTAATTGCCATGAAAAATTTGTTTCCATTAATCACTCCTGAATCTTCACAACTGTGTTCCCCACCTGCCGCCATTACGGCTCACCTCCAAATTGTTGCTCATCATTTCCTGGAAAGTTTGGGATTGGACAATGGTGGTAGCTAAATTGCCACTCTGAATTTTAAATGGAAAAAGGTGCACTTCAGGACACTTCCTCCATCATAGACTTTTGTTCTGCAGCACTTTTTTTCTACGACTGAAACATCCTAAGGATATTTCCACTCAGAACAGATAAGACAATAAAGTTTACACTTGACTATAGAGTAAGTTTGTTCATTAGTTGAGCACATTTATCGGTTCAGGTAAAATTGCCCCAGAGCTAATTTGCCAATTACTGACAAAAGACAAAAACTCACTCACATTATGTTAAA
>NC_059208.1:9475175-9500175 GCF_020615455.1 Coregonus clupeaformis | reverse complement strand
ATTGCAGATTCAGTCTTCCCAGCCTGGTGCAGGTCTACAATTTTGTTTCTGGTGTCCTTTGACAGCTCTTTGGTCTTGGCCATAGTGGAGTTTGGAGTGTGACTGTTTGAGGTTGTGGACAGGTGTCTTTTATTGTAACGATCCCGGCAGTCTGAGTCGGGTCCTGTCTGTGGACTAGTTGTTATGTTCGTGATCTCCAGTTTCCCGAGGGTTCTGGAACGCTCCGGGGAGCTCTCTTGATTTCGCGCACCTGCATCCCATCAGCAATCTGCACACCTGGTCCTGATCATCACCCCTTCTTAGGCTCTGGCCTAACATCCATTCCCCGCCGGATCGTTAGCCATGAACATCACCGGTCCGGAACCTTCATCCAACCTCTGCCTGGTGGTCCGGCGTGCCAGCCACAGGATGGGATCAACCACTGCACCCCCAACAACTAATCAACGCCGCCCGCTCTGTTCCCTGGATTATTCAGCATCACTCTTGAACTTGTAAACAAACACTCACCTTCGTTCAACTTACCTTGTCCTGGTCTGCTTCTGGGTTCTGGCTTAGCAACTCGTGACAGAACGATCCGGCCAGTAATGAACCCAGCGGACCTGGACTCTGTTCGCCATGCCATTACCCAGCAGGAGAAGATGTTGGGCCATCATAGCACGGTACTACAGGAGATCGCGTTGTCAAGGTTCGGGAACCTTTCTACCGGGTCTGACGGAGGTCCAGAACCAACGCAAGTGTCCGGTGGAAGATCCACTACCGGTTTCACCCATCTCGCCTGCCGCTTCTGAAGCTGTGTCCTTCCGTGAGCCCAAGGTTCCGACACCGGATAAATATGAGGGGGGAGCTGGGAAGATGCCGTTCCTTCCTTATGCAGTGTGGATTAGTGTTCGATCTACAGCCCTACTCTTATGCCACAGACAAGGCTAGGATAGCCTTTGTGATTGAGTTGCTGCGTGGTCGAGAGCTGGAGTGGGCTTCAGCCGTTTGGGAACGACAGGATCCCTGCATGGCTTCATACCAGGGGTTCACGGCCGAGATGAGGAAGCTCGACCATTCCGTCCGAGGGAGGGACGCAGCTAGGCGCCTGTTTCGCCGCCAAGGAACTTCGTAGCGTGGCCGACTTCGTGATCGAGTTCAAGGACGTTGGCTGTGGAGAGTGGTGGGTGGAATGAGGAGGCTCTGCAAGCGGCCTTTTACCAGGGTCTGTCGGAGCAGCTCAAGGATGAGTTGACTCTCCTATCCGGGAGTCCAGTGACCTGGACAGCTTGGTAGCCTTGTCTATTCGGGTGGATAATCGAGTCCGAGAGCGAAGGAGGGAGAAGCAATGGGCTCCGTCCCAACCGATCAGCTTCTCAGGTTCCAGTCGGGTCGTCAAACTGCGCGGCTCGCTAAAGTTGGGAGGACTTTTAGCGAGCCAGTTTCGACCTCTCAGTACCTCTGTCAGACCCCGTTTCGGCTACCCTTATGAACAGGAATCAGAGCTTAGCGATTAACGCTTTTATCGATTCAGGTGCCGATGGAAGCTTTCTAGATGCCCAGAGTTGGTGGAACAGCTGGGGCTTTCAAGGAGCAATTGCCGGAAGCCATTGAAGCTACCACTCTGGACGGCAGTAGTCTGGCACGTATCACGATGAGGACTGAACCGGTTAAGATGCGGTTGTCGGGGGAATCATTCTGAGATGATTTCATTCTTCATTCTGCCGTCTTCCCAGGTTCCTCTGGTCCTTGGATACCCCTGGCTGAAGGAACACAATCCCACGTTCGATTGGGTGACGGAGCAAGGTAACGAAGTTGGAGCCTTGATTGTCATGCTAACTGTCTCAAGACTGCCTGCCCCCATTCGGTTCCCAGTCAGGTGATTGAGGCTAAACCCCCAGATTTGTCCCTGGTTCCCCGAGACATATCACGATTTGGGGAACATAACAACTAGTCCACAGACAGGACCCGACTCAGACTGCCGGGATCGTTACAGTACCCCCCTCCGACGAACGCCACCGGGCGGACTCCCGAACGCGCCAGGATGGAGGCGGTGAGTCACGATGAGGTCAGCATCTAGGATCTGTCGCCGGAATCCAACTCCTCTCTTCAGGACCATACCCCTCCCAGTCCACGAGATACTGGAAACCCGGCCCCGCCGTCTGGAATCCATGATGCGTCGCACCGTGTAGGCAGGACCACCTCCGATCATCCGAGGAGGAGGAGGAGGAGGCGGAGGAGGCAACAGAGGACTGAGGAAAAACAGGCTTGAGGCAGGAGACATGAAAGGTGGGATGGACTCTGAGCGTCCTCGGGAGTTTGAGTCGAACTGCCACCGGATTGATCACCTTCTCCACCACAAACGGACCAATGAACTTGAACAACTTCCTAGACTCAGTCCGTAAAGGAAGATCCCGTGTGGCCAACCAGACCCCTATCTCCGATGGTGTAGGTGGAGGAGCGGGGGATCCGCGACGATTCGCCTGGAGCTGATACGGTCCGAAACTCTAAGGAGTGCTTCTGGCCCGATGCCAGGTCCGGTGGCAACGAAATGGACCTGAACAGAAGGCACTGAGAGCTCCTTCTCCTGAGAAGGGAACAAGGGAGGTTGGTAGCCATACAGGCACTGGAAGGGAGACATCCCAGTGGCAGATGTAGGAGAGAGTATTGTGGGCATACTCAACCAAGGCAACTGAGAGACCCAGGAGGTGGGGTTGGAAGAGGCCAGACAGCGTAGCGTGGATTCCATCTTCTGGTTGGCTCTCTCCGCCTGACCATTAGATTGGGGGTGAAAACCAGATGTGAGACGACTGTAGCTCAATGGCCAAACAGAAGGACTTCCAGACAGCAGAGGTAAACTGAGGGCCACGGTCGGAAACGATATCACTGGGCAACCCGTGGACCCTGAAAACCTCCCTAACCAGGATCTCGGACGTCTCCGAGGCAGAGGGAAGCTTGGCAATAGGCACAAAGTGGGCGAACTTGCTGAATCTGTCCACGATAGTCAGAACGACCGTGAGACAATTCTCCCCCGGAACTGCGTCGTGGGAGCAGTTATGTGGAAGATTGAGGAGGAGGTGCTGGCGGCCCTTCGACCTCAGCCGGTCCCGGTAACGGTCCACCCGGTCGGTTGTTTGTGCCTGAGTCGGTTCGTCCTGCTGTCCTCAAATGGTCCCACGCCAGCAAGATGGCTTGTCACCCTGGCGTGGCTCGGACAATGGCGTTTTCGCACGTTTTTGGTGGCCTGCCATGGCCGAGGATACTCGGGGGTTATGTTGCTGCCTGTCCAGTGTGTGCGCAGAATAAGAGTACCAATCGGCCCAGCTCTGGACTACTTCACCCCCTTCCTGATTCCCCGGCGACCATGGTCGCATCTGGCCCTGGACTTTGTCACTGGGTTGCCCGCTTCTGAGGGGAACACGGTCGTTCTGACTTATCGTGGACAGATTCAGCAAGTTCGCCCACTTTGTACCTATTGCCAAGCTTCCCTCTGCCTCGGAGATCGTCCGAGATCCTGGTTAGGAGGTTTTCAGGTCCACGGGTTGCCCAGTGATATCGTTTCCGACCGTGGGCCCTCAGTTTACCTCTGCTGTCTGGAAGTCCTTCTGTTCTTTGGCCATTGGAGCTACAGTCAGTCTCATCTGGTTTTCACCCCCAATCTAATGGTCAGGCGGAGAGAGCCAACCAGAAGATGGAATCACGCTACGCTGTCTGGCCCTCTTCCAACCCCACCTCCTGGGTCTCTCAGTTGCCTTGGGTTGAGTATGCCCACAATACTCTCCCTACATCTGCCACTGGGATGTCTCCCTTCCAGTGCCTGTATGGCTACCAACCTCCCTTGTTCCCTTCTCAGGAGAAGGAGCTCTCAGTGCCTTCTGTTCAGGTCCATATTCGTCGTTGCCACGGACCTGGCATCGGGCCAGAAAAGCACTCCTTAGAGTTTCGGACGGTATCAGCTCCAGGCGATCGTGCCGGATCCCCGCTCCCACCTACACCACCGGGAGATAGGGCTGGTTGGCCACACGGGATCTTCCTTTACGGACTGAGTCTAGGAAGTTGTTACCGGGTTCATTGGTCCGTTTGTGGTGGAGAAGGTGATCAATCCGGTGGCAGTTCGACTCAAACTCCCGAGGACGCTCAGAGTCCATCCCACCTTTCATGTCTCCTGCCTCAAGCCTGTTTTCCTCAGTCCTCTGTTGCCTCCTCCGCCTCCTCCTCCTCCTCCTCGGATGATCGGAGGTGGTCCTGCCTACACGGTGCGACGCATCATGGATTCCAGACGGCGGGGCCGGTCAGCATCTCGTGGACTGGGAGGGGTATGGTCCTGAAGAGAGGAGTTGGATTCCGCGGGCGACAGATCCTAGATGCTGACCTCATCCGTGACTTCTACCGCCTCCATCCTGGCGCTCGGGAGTCCGCCCGGTGGCGTTCAATCGGAGGGGGGTACTGTAACGATCCCGGCAGTCTGAGTCGGGTCCTGTCTGTGGACTAGTTGTTATGTTCGTGATCTCCAGTTTCCCGAGGGTTCTGGAACGCTCCGGGGAGCTCTCTCGATTTCCGCACCTGCATCCCATCAGCAATCTGCACACCTGGTCCTGATCATCACCCTTCTTAGGCTCTGGCCTAACATCCATTCCCTGCCGGATCGTTAGCCATGAACATCACCCGTCCGGAACCTTCATCCAACCTCTGCCTGGTGGTCGGCGGCTGCCGACCCAGGATGGGATCAACCACTGCACCCCCAACAACTAATCAACGCCGCCCGCTCTGTTCCCTGGATTATTCAGCATCACTCTTGAACTTGTAAATAAACACTCACCTTCGTTTCAACTTACCTTGTCCTGGTCTGCTTCTGGGTTCTGGCTTAGCAACTCGTGACATTTATACTGATAACAAGTTCAAACAGGTGCCATTAATACAGGTAACGAGTGGAGGACAGAGGAGCCTCTTAAAGAAGAAGTTACAGGTCTGTGAGAGCCAGAAATCCTGCTTGTTTGTAGGTGACCAAATACTTATTTTCCACCATAATTTGCAAATAAATTCATTAAAAATCCTACAATGTGATTTTCTGGATTTTTTGTTCTCAATTTGTCTGTCATAGTTGACGTGTACCTATGATGAAAATTACAGGCCTCTCTCATCTTTTTAAGTGGGAGAACTTGCACAATTGGTGGAATACTTTTTTTCCCCACTGTATGTGTGTGTGTGTGCCGCGTGTCTGTAAGTGTGTTAAGGTGTGCACAAGTGTTTAACATTCTGTTGACTGTGAACTGTATACATAAAAAGACTGCATAAATACATCTATTCCTCCATATGCCATCACTGACAGTTCAGTGAAAACTACATTACTATTTGACTTTCACAGTTCAGAAAATAAAGGAAACACAAACGTCTCTCTCCTTATTGACTTCACAGTCAAAGAAAGAGGCAGACAGACAGAGAAAGATGAGAAAGAGAGGCCTTTTGAATTGAATTGAGAGACAGAGAGCGAAAGAGACAGGGAGAGAGAGACAGAGAGAGATTGAGAGAGAGAGAGAGAGAGAGAGAGAGAGAGAGAGAGAGAGAGAGAGAGAGAGAGAGAGAGAGAGAGAGAGAGAGAGAGAGAGAGAGAGAGAGAGAGAGAGACTGAGAGAGAGAAAGAGAGTGACTGGGAGTGCAACAGACAGAGAGAGATGAGTAGATAGAATGTGTGGTTAAGTGAGAGGGACAGTAGGTGTGTGTTTAAATCACTGTGAACAAGCTGCAGCAGCCACTACAGACACACATCTCACTTCTCACTGACAATACATACTCCTGTACTGTGTGTCGCTTCTGACGGGCGGATGAGGGGAGGAGAGAGGAGTTGGAGATGGAGATGGAGGGAGGGATGGAGGAGGGAGACGGAGTCTTTGATATTAAAGCCACTCATCTTGTTCCTCCCCTGGGCAAAGGAGGGAGGAGAAGAGAGGGCGGAAGAGGTAGATTCACAGTTTGATTCTGTCTCCTTCCCCATCCCTCTCTCACACTGCAATCTCAGTCAATTACGCCAGTCCCATAATTCAATAGAGCCGAACAAGGAAGTGGCCTGGGAGTTCTAATTTCATTTAAAGGCATTTATCCAAACAAATTAGACAAGTTGCGACGTTAGAAAATAAGCTGCCAATGTAGAAACCAACGCTCCGGCCGGGGTGTGTGTGTAGGGATAACAACATTTAAAAAATACTACTGGCAGCATTATTATCCAGTACCTGTGAAGGATAATGACAGTAGAGTATAGCAGTAATAATGTAGCTCATAGTCAATGGCTGACTAGGCTATATAACACACACGCACACGCACACGCACACGCACACGCACACGCACACACACACACACACACAAACACACTTATCCTCCTTGATGCTGAGGACCACATATCCCTAATGTTTTATTTTGTCTTTTAAAGTGCCAGGGCCGTTTTTCATCACCATCACTGTCAATGAAGCCTTATTCATTGTCACGCCTTAAGCCCTCTCACTCACCCTCTCTCCGCTATCTCCCCTCACCCAGCAGTGAACTCCTAAATCACCCAGGACTAGGATTGGAATATTTCACCACATAATTGGAGCTTTAACCTAATCTAGGGAGCTGAGAGAGAGAGAAAGAGAGAGTGAGAGGGGGAGAGAGAGAGAGCTGAGGAGGAGCGACGTTCAAAAGGCGAGTCAGGAACCAATCGCTTGTAATAATGAGGGAGTTCTCAGTCTGAGAGCCAACATAATTACTAGTGATCCAGATTAAGGCATTATCTAACTACAAGCCTACTGCTACTGCCGTGACAGTACTGACAGCAGTACAGCAGTACGCATCCTGCCTACATGACTGACTGACTATATCTTGATTTTGAAGAATGTGACTTATAAATATTACATGACTGACTGACTGGGGGAACTACTGGTTATTATTTACTATAATCTGTTATTTAAGGAGAGGGGAATTTCTATTTGAATCTGAAAATGAATGGTACTACTACTTGGTAGAAATGAAGGAGGTGGGGTAAACATGGTCGTGGGACATTCCTAAACTTGTGTTTTGGACAGAAAAGGGACAAATAATCTTCAAGGTAATGTAGGGCAAACTGTGAACTGATGGTAACTCTTCCCTTAGAGCTGTTCCTCACCAGGGAAAGTCTTTACAAATACTTGGAATGTGGAAGGCTTAAATCACTAATGATTAGCTTTAGTTATAATCTCAATGTCAAACATCCACCATGGGAAAAGACTGTAACGATTGTTACCGTTGCTCCATATTTTGTTTTTTAAGAGAGCGTGTGCCAGTGCTGTGGTGTATTCTACTTTGTTTGTTTATTAAACTGTATGAACATAGCCAGAATGATTGACAGGTGACATGAAACTCCCCCAAGCCTCGAGATAAGTTTGAGGTGTGTGTGTGTGTGAGTTCCTACATGTCTATCACATTATCCCTCACAAATATTCCTTTGCTCTGCTCCAGAACACTCCCAACAGTACGTCGTTTGCGAAGCTCCGGTGTCAATCACACACTACCTCACGCCGAGCCCTATCTTAATGTAAGTCAGTTTATCAGTCTAAAAACAAACCGTGTTAGACACTGTCAAACTCCCTGTACAACGATGCTATGCCTAGCTGTCAATCAAACATACAGTGCCTTGCAAAAGTATTCATCCCCCTTGGCGTTTTTCCTATTTTGTTGCATTACAACCTGTAATTTAAATTGATTTTTATTTGGATTTCATGTAATGGACATACACAAAATAGTCCAAATTGGTGAAGTGAAATGAAAAAAATTACTTACAGTTAAGTCAAATGACACTGCTGGTCCTGCTCACACTGCCCTACCCTATGCTTTGACTTCTTTCTCCCCTCTCTCTCCAGATGAAATCTTGCGACTTGTGACGGCCGGCCGCCCAACAACCTGCCCGCTTGACCCTATCCCCTCCTCTCTTCTCCAGACCATCTCCGGTGACCTTCTCCCTTACCTCACCTCGCTCATCAACTCATCCTTGACCACTGGCTATGTCCCTTCCGTCTTCAAGAGAGCGAGAGTTGCACCCCTTCTCAAAAAACCAACACTCGATCGCTCTACAGACCAGTATCCCTTCTTTATTTTCTCTCCAAAACTCTTCAGCGTGCCGTCTTTAGCCAACTCTCTTGCTATCTCTCTCAGAATGACCTTCTTGATCCAAACCAGTCAGGTTTCAAGACTGGTCATTTAACTGAGACTGCTCTTCTCTGTGTCACGGAGGCTCTCCGCACTGCTAAAGCTAACTCTCTCTCCTCTGCTCTTGTCCATCTAGACCTGTCTGCTGCCTTTGATACTGTGAACCATCAGATCCTCCTCTCTACCCTCTCCGAGTTGTGCATCTCCGGCACGGCTCACTCTTGGATTGCGTCCTACCTGACCGGTCGCTCCAACCAAGTGGCGTGGCGAGAATCTGTCTCCGCACCACGTGCTCTCACCACTGGTGTCCCCCAGGGCTCAGTTCTAGGCCCTCTCCTATTCTCGCTATACACCAAGTCACTTGGCTCTGTCATATCCTCACATGGCCTCTCCTATCATTGCTACGCAGACGACACACAACTAATCTTCTCCTTTCCCCCTTCTGATAACCAGGTGGCGAATCGCATCTCTGCATGTCTGGCAGACATATCAGTGTGGATGACGGATCACCACCTCAAGCTGAACCTCGGCAAGACGGAGCTGCTCTTCCTCCCGGGGAAGGACTGCCCGTTCCATGATCTCGCCATCACGGTTGACAACTCCGTTGTGTCCTCCTCCCAGAGTGCAAAGAGCCTTGGCGTGACCCTGGACAACACCCTGTCGTTCTCCGCTAACATCAAGGCGGTGACCCGATCCTGTAGGTTCATGCTCTACAACATTCGGAGAGTACGACCCTGCCTTACACAGGAAGCGGCACAGGTCCTAATCCAGGCTCCCGTCTGGATTACTGCAACTCGCTGTTGGCTGGGCTCCCTGCCTGTGCCATTAAACCCCTACAACTCATCCAGAATGTCGCAGCCCGTCTGGTGTTCAACCTTCCCAAGTTCTCTCACGTCACCCCGCTCCTCCGCACACTCCACTGGCTTCCAGTTGAAGCTCGCATCTGCTACAAGACCATGGTGCTTGCCTACAGAGCTGTGAGGGAAACGGCACCTCCGTACCTTCAGGCTCTGATCAGTCCCTACACCCAAACAAGGGCATTGCGTTCATCCACCTCTGGCCTGCTGTCCCCCTACCTCTGCGGAAGCACAGTTCCCGCTCAGCCCAGTCAAAACTGTTCGCTGCTCTGGCACCCCAATGGTGGAACAAGCTCCCTCACGACGCCAGGACAGCGGAGTCACTCACCACCTTCCGAAGACACTTGAAACCCCACCTATTTAAGGAATACCTGGGATAGGATAAAGTAATCCTTCTACCCCAACTTACCCCACCCCAAAGAAAGAAAGAAAGAAAAAAAACATATTGTAAAGTGGTTATCCCACTGGCTATAAGGTGAATGCACCAATTTGTAAGTCGCTCTGAATAAGAGCGTCTGCTAAATGACGTAAATGTAAATGTAATGTAAATGTAAGTCGGAAGTTTACATACACCTTAGCCAAATACATTTAAACTCAGTTTTTCACAATTCCTGACATTTAATCCTAGTAAAATGTCCCTGTCTTAGGTCAGTTAGGATCACCACATTATTTTAAGAATATGAAATGTCAGAATAATAGTGGAGAGAATGATTCCTTTCAGCTTTTATTTCTTTCATCACATTCCCAGTGGGTCAGAAGTTTACATACAGTCAATTAGTATTTGGTAGCATTGCCTTTAAATTGTTTAACTTGGGCAAAAGTTTTGGGTAGCCTTCCACAAGCTTCGCATAATAAGTTGAGTGAATTTTGGCCCATTCCTCCTGACAGAGCTGGTGTAACTGAGTCAGGTTTGTAGGCCTCCTAGCTCGCACACGCTTTTTCAGTTCTGCCCATACATTTTCTATAGGATTGAGGTCAGGGCTTTGTGATGGCCACTCCAATACCTTTACTTTGTTGTCCTTAAGCGATTTTGCCACAACTTTGGAAGTATGCTTGGGGTCATTGTCCATTTGGAAGACCCATTTGCGACCAAGCTTCAACTTCGTGACTGATATCTTGAGATGTTGCTTCAATATATCCACACAATTTTCCTTCCTCATGATGCCATCTATTTTGTGAAGTGCATCAGTCCCTCCTGCAGCAAAGCATCCCCACAGCATGATGCTGCCACCCCCGTGCTTCACGGTTGGGATGGTGTTCTTCGGCTTGCAAGCAACCCCCTTTTTCCTCCAAACATAACGATGGTCATTATGGCCAAAAAGTTCTATTTTTGTTTCATCAGACCAGAGGACATTTCTCCAAAAAGTACGATCTTTGTCCCCATGTGCAGTTGAAAACCGTAGTCTGGTTTTTTTATGGCGGTTCTGGAGCAGTGGCTTATTCCTTGCAGAGCGGCCTTTCAAGTTATGTCAATATAGGACTTGTTTTACTGTGGTATAGATACTTTTGTGCCTGTTTCCTCCAGCATCTTCACAAGGTCCTTTGCTGTTGTTCTGGGATTGATTTGCACTTTTCGCACCAAAGTACATTCCTCTCTAGGAGACAGAATGCGTCTCCTTCCTGAGCGGAATGACGGCTGTGTGGTCCCATGGTGTTTATACTTGCGTACTATTGTTTGTACAGATGAACGTGGTACCTTCAGGCGTTTGGAAATTGCTCCCAAGGATGAACCAGACTTGTGGAGGTCAACAATTGTTTTTCTGAGGTATTGGCTGATTTCTTTTGATTTTCCCATGATGTCAAGCAAAGAGGCATTGAGTTTGAAGGTAGGCCTTAAAATACATCCACAGGTACACCTCCAATTGACTCAAATGATGTCAATTAGCCTATCAGAAGCTTCTAAAGCCATGACATCATTTTCTGGAATTTTCCAAGCTGTTTAAAGGCACAGTCAACTTAGTGTATGTAAACTTCTGACCCACTGGAATTGTGATACAGTGAATTATAAGTGAAATAATCTGTCTGTAAACAATTGTTGGAAAAATTACTTGTGTCATGCACAAAGTAGATGTCCTAACCAACTTGCCAAAACTATAGTTTGTTAACAAGAAATGTGTGGAGTGGTTGAAAAACGAGTTTAAATGACTCCAACCTAAGTATATGTAAACTTCCGACTTCAACTGTATTTCAAAAAATTCTACAAAATAAATAACGGAAAAGTGGCACGTGCATATGTATTCACCCCCTTTGCTATGAAGCCCCTAAATAAGATCTGGTGCAACCAATTACCTTCAGAAGTCACATAATTAGTTAAATAAAGTCCACCTGTGTGCAATCTAAGTGTCACATGATCTGTCACATGATCTCAGTATATATACACCTGTTATGAAAGGCCCCAGAGTCTTTAACACCACTAAGCAAAGGGCACCACCAAGCAAGCGGCACTGGCACCGTGAAGACCAAGGAGCTCTCCAAACAGGTCAGGGACAAAGTTGTGGAGAAGTACAGATCAGGGTTGGGTTATTTAAAAAAAATCTGAAACGTTGAACATCCCACGGAGCACCATTAAATCCATTATAAAAAATGGAAAGAATATGGCACCACAACAAACGTGCCAAGAGAGGGCCGCCCACCAAAACTCACGGATCAGGCAAGGAGGGCATTAATCAGAGAGGCAACAAAGAGACCAAAGATAACCCTGAAGGTGCTGCAAAGCTCCACAGCGGATATTGGAGTATCTGTCCATAGGACCACTTTAAGCCGTACACTCCACAGAGCTGGGCTTTACGGAAGAGTGGCCAGAAAAAAGCCATTGCTTATAGAAAAAAATAAGCAAACATGTTTGGTGTTCAACAAAAGGCATGTGGGAGACTCCCCAAACATATGGAAGAAGGTACACTGGTCAGATGAGACTAAAATTGAGCTTTTTGGCCATCAAGGAAATCGCTATGTCTGGCGCAAACCCAACACCTCTCATCACCCCGAGAACACCATCCCCACAGTGAAGCATGGTGGTGGCAGCATCATGCTGTGGGGATGTTTTTCATCGGCAGGGACTGGGAAACTGGTCAGAATTGAAGGAATGATGGATGGCGCTAAATACAGGGAAATTCTTGAGGGAAACCTGTTTCAGTCTTCCAGAGATTTAAGACTGGGATGGAGGTTCACCTTCCAGCAGGACAATGACCCTAAGCATACTGCTAAAGCAACACTCGAGTGGTTTAAGGGGAAACATTTAAATGTCTTGGAATGGCCTAGTCAAAGCGCAGACCTCAATCCAATTGAGAATCTGTGGTATGACTTAAAGATTGCTGTACACCAGCGGAACCCATCCAACTTGAAGGAGCTGGAGCAGTTTTGCCTTGAAGAATGGGCAAAAATCCCAGTGGCTAGATGTGCCAAGCTTATAGAGACATACCCCAAGAGACTTGCAGCTGTAATTGCAGCAAAAGGTGGCTCTACAAAGTATTGACTTTGGGGGGGTGAATAGTTATGCACGCTCAAGTTTTCTTTTTTTTTGTCTTATTTTTTGTTTGTTTCACAATAAAAAATATTTGTAATCTTCAAAGTGGTAGGCATGTTGTGTAAATCAAATGATACAAACCCCCCAAAAATCCATTTTAATTCCAGGTTGTAAGGCAACAAAATAGGAAAAATGCCAAGGGGGGTGAAAACTTTCGCAAGCCACTGTACCGCTATATTAATCTGCTATAACACTATCAATCACTCAGGAACCATCTCACTAACCCACATTTACCTGTCAAAATGTCCCAAAACGAGCTACGCTCTATCTATCTGGCATGGCAGTCTATCTCTATTGGACGTTTCCATCTACATGCCATAGCTCAGTACATATCTGACTCTGCTATTTGGCTCAGGAGGTTTTGCTGTTCTGTGAACCTTGACTTCTGCTCAGAGGGATGCTGGGAGCAGAGAGCTGCCTCCACATCCAGGCTCTGAGACCTGTCTCCTCTCTCTTTCTCTCTCTCTCTCTGTCTCTCTGTCTCTCTCTCTGTCTCTCTCTGTCTCTCTCTGTCTCTCTCTGTCTCTGTCTCTGTCTCTCTTTGGGTTTTGAGTTTGCAAGAAAGGCATTTCACTGTACTTGTGCATGTGACATTAAATCTTGAAACTCTCTCTCTTTCTCTCTCTCTCTCTCTCTCTGGTGTTGTGGCTGTTTAGCTGTACTGGGCGTTGTGGTATGCACAAGGCTTTTTTAGACTCCTAGAGACTGAACGTCTTCGGCCTTACTGTTTTTCAACTTTATGGATCAAGATTGTATCCTAACAAAAATATGTATTATCTTTGGCAATGCCCAAAGACCCTATACTCTATCCCTGTACAAGCCAGCTAGAGGCCATAGCTAGCTCAATACCAAACACTCAAGGTCAGGCTTTAGAAGACCGTGAAACCAGAAGAGCGACGTGACAAATTGATCTTAAGTGGTTTCATTTCTGTCCGTCAGAGTTTATCCATCAGGACAGGGCCTCTCTCTCTCGCTCTCTGGAGGGAAGGCTCTCAGTGTATAAAACCAAACCAACAGATACCCCGATGTCTGTCTGCCTGTCCGTCTGGCTGTTAACATGAGGGTGGGGGAAGGAGGGGAGGGGGAGGTGGAGAAAGAGGAAAGGTTCCAGCCTCCTGATAGATGACTGGTGTAAATAAAGCCCTCAAACAGACTGACAGTCATTTCCAATACGAAGCTAAGCCCTGTCGCATGGTGGATCTGTGTGTGTGTGTTTGTGTCCCCGCCACTCCTCCTCCTCCCGACCCTTTGATATACGCCACGGAAGGAGATCATGACACACGCTGGAACAGCCGCATTTATTCCACTTTTCACAAGTGTCAGGAAAGAAGGGAATGAAATGGAAGAGAAGACATGCTCGGTCGTCCCGAAAGTCTCCACGTCTTCGTCTCTCACCCAGATTGATGTTTCCGTCCGCCGCTGCCTCTGCCTCCTCTCCACACACATGCACACACGCAAACACACATGCACACACACACAAACACACATGCACACACACACAAACACACACAAACACATGTAACGCCGCCCGAGCTCTGAAACATTTCCCTGATGTGCTTTTGATGTTTTCAGCAGCAGAAAAGCAAAGTCATCTGTTCCTGACATCTATTTTTCACTACCCCCACCATTAGATTTGTTGCTGCTACACATGAAACACACTGGCGTAAACAAAATGTAGCGTCACGGACGGAGCTAAAGTTATGGATGTCACTAACCAAGAGGGTCTGATACTAACATTATGGATGTTCCTAACCAAGAGGGTCTGATACTAACATCATGGATGTCACTAACCAAGAGGGTCTGATACTAACATTATGGATGTCACTAACCAAGAGGGTCTGATACTAACATCATGGATGTCACTAACCAAGAGGGTCTGATACTAACATTATGGATGTCACTAACCAAGAGGGTCTGATACTAACATTATGGATGTCACTAACCAAGAGGGTCTGATACTAACATTATGGATGTTCCTAACCAAGAGGGTCTGATACTAACATTATGGATGTTCCTAACCAAGAGGGTCTGATACTAACATTATGGATGTCACTAACCAAGAGGGTCTGATACTAACATTATGGATGTCACTAACCAAGAGGGTCTGATACTAACATCATGGATGTCACTAACCAAGAGGGTCTGATACTAACATTATGGATGTCACTAACCAAGAGGGTCTGATACTAACATTATGGATGTTCCTAACCAAGAGGGTCTGATACTAACATTATGGATGTTCCTAACCAAGAGGGTAGATACTAACATTATGGATGTCACTAACCAAGAGGGTCTGATACTAACACTATGGATGTCACTAACCAAGAGGGTCTGATACTAACATCATGGATGTCACTAACCAAGAGGGTCTGATACTAACATTATGGATGTCACTAACCAAGAGGATCTGATACTAACATCATGGATGTCACTAACCAAGAGGGTCTGATACTAACATTATGGATGTTCCTAACCAAGAGGGTCTGATACTAACATTATGGATGTTCCTAACCAAGAGGGTCTGATACTAAAATTATGGATGTCACTAACCAAGAGGGTCTGATACTAACATTATGGATGTCACTAACCAAGAGGGTCTGATACTAACATTATGGATGTCACTAACCAAGAGGGTCTGATACTAACATTATGGATGTCACTAACCAAGAGGGTCTGATACTAACATTATGGATGTCACTAACCAAGAGGGTCTGATACTAACATTATGGATGTCACTAACCAAGAGGGTCTGATACTAACATTATGGATGTCACTAACCAAGAGGGTCTGATACTAACATTATGGATGTCACTAACCAAGAGGGTCTGATACTAACATTATGGATGTTCCTAACCAAGAGGGTCTGATACTAACATCATGGATGTCACTAACCAAGAGGGTCTGATACTAACATTATGGATGTCACTAACCAAGAGGGTCTGATACTAACATTATGGATGTCACTAACCAAGAGGGTCTGATACTAACATTATGGATGTTCCTAACCAAGAGGGTCTGATACTAACATTATGGATGTTCCTAACCAAGAGGGTCTGATACTAACATTATGGATGTCACTAACCAAGAGGGTCTGATACTAACATTATGGATGTCACTAACCAAGAGGGTCTGATACTAACATCATGGATGTCACTAACCAAGAGGGTCTGATACTAACATTATGGATGTCACTAACCAAGAGGGTCTGATACTAACATTATGGATGTTCCTAACCAAGAGGGTCTGATACTAACATTATGGATGTTCCTAACCAAGAGGGTCTGATACTAACATTATGGATGTCACTAACCAAGAGGGTCTGATACTAACATTATGGATGTCACTAACCAAGAGGGTCTGATACTAACATTATGGATGTTCCTAACCAAGAGGGTCTGATACTAACATTATGGATGTTCCTAACCAAGAGGGTCTGATACTAACATTATGGATGTCACTAACCAAGAGGGTCTGATACTAACATTATGGATGTCACTAACCAAGAGGGTCTGATACTAACATCATGGATGTCACTAACCAAGAGGGTCTGATACTAACATTATGGATGTCACTAACCAAGAGGGTCTGATACTAACATCATGGATGTCACTAACCAAGAGGATCTGATACTAACATTATGGATGTTCCTAACCAAGAGGGTCTGATACTAACATTATGGATGTCACTAACCAAGAGGGTCTGATACTAACATTATGGATGTCACTAACCAAGAGGGTCTGATACTAACATCATGGATGTCACTAACCAAGAGGGTCTGATACTAACATTATGGATGTTCCTAACCAAGAGGGTCTGATACTAACATTATGGATGTTCCTAACCAAGAGGGTCTGATACTAACATTATGGATGTCACTAACCAAGAGGGTCTGATACTAACATTATGGATGTCACTAACCAAGAGGGTCTGATACTAACATCATGGATGTCACTAACCAAGAGGGTCTGATACTAACATTATGGATGTCACTAACCAAGAGGTTCTGATACTAACATTATGGATGTTCCTAACCAAGAGGGTCTGATACTAACATTATGGATGTTCCTAACCAAGAGGGTCTGATACTAACATTATGGATGTCACTAACCAAGAGGGTCTGATACTAACATTATGGATGTCACTAACCAAGAGGGTCTGATACTAACATCATGGATGTCACTAACCAAGAGGGTCTGATACTAACATTATGGATGTCACTAACCAAGAGGGTCTGATACTAACATCATGGATGTCACTAACCAAGAGGGTCTGATACTAACATTATGGATGTTCCTAACCAAGAGGGTCTGATACTAACATTATGGATGTTCCTAACCAAGAGGGTCTGATACTAAAATTATGGATGTCACTAACCAAGAGGGTCTGATACTAACATTATGGATGTCACTAACCAAGAGGGTCTGATACTAACATTATGGATGTCACTAACCAAGAGGGTCTAGGGGTTATATTCAATCCGTATCGCAGAAGTTCAGCGTTACAGTGTGATTGAAATTTAAAGGCAATGTTCCTGCGATAGCGGAGACTGTATTCACGGTAAACGCTGCATATGTCGGCTCAATCTGAAATTATCTTTACATTTCTACCGTGCAATCTGTAACGCTTCAGCGATACAGATTGAATAGAGCCCTTATACTAACATTATGAATGGTCTATCCCCTGGTAGTAGAAAATACATTATGAATCTGCAAACAAACATCTGATCTGTAGGAGTACATACTACATACATGCTCAAAAGGTAATGTAGTAGAGATTTCTGACAATAATATTGAGTAGAATAATGCACACAGTGAATAGACTGGAAGAAGCCCAGGGTCAGCAGCAGAGCACAGAACCACTGTTCAGCACAGAACCACTGTTCAGTTGTGGAACCTATCGAGGCTCTCTAAAGACTAGTGTAGAATGTCTATCTTCTCATGACACTCTCCGGATATTTATAATCAGTTGACATGAAGCACCTGCCCCAAAGACCGGTCCAAACCTCCTTTGATTGTCATGGATTTCCATTCTAAATCTATCCAACCCTCCTGGACGTGCACGGAGAGGAGAGGTTATTGAGTTGTGTTGTGGAGGATTTATCTCATAATTGAGTTCTGGCTCCTGCATTAGAGGGGGATTTGCAGTACAGTACATAGGATCGATTCACTTTGTGGGTTCTGCAAGTCAGAAGTACACTATCACACATAATGAAACAGACAGTGTGTCAACAGAGGGTTTAGAAATACAGGCTTGTGGTGTGCGTCAGTGTGACATTGATGCAAACTGTTCCTGGAGCATTAACTACAACTAAATACAAGTGTATCTGTGTGCATGCTAATCTCCTGTCGTTGTGCCTTTGAGCAAGGCACTTAACCTCTAAACTGCACAGTGACTGACCCTGGCTTCCAACCCCTCAGGGTTTGTGTGTGAATTTCTCAAGGGGTTGGGTTACGAATGTCTGTGTTCTGAAAATGACAATATCCTGTAGTATTATTCTATTCTATTCTCTCTCTGTGTGTGTGTGTGTGTGTGTGTGTGTGTGTGTGTGTGTGTGTGTGTGTGTGTGTGTGTGTGTGTGTGTGTGTGTGTGTGTGTGTGTGTGTGTGCTAACCGTGGTGTATTTCCCCAGCTGGCAGAGCGATGGGAAGGTCTCCTGATGAGCCTTGCGTATCTTCTCTATGATGGCCTCTTGTTCTGCACTCAGCTCGTAGTTCTCTGTCAGCTCTGGCTTGGGACTCTCCTTCTTCTTCTTATTGCGGTCGTTCCGGACAGCTGAGAGAGGGGAAAAGAAAGGAATTGGAAAAGGTAAACTAATAAATGTCAACAATAAAAAGTTAATTGTAGCCTAAAATGCATCCTACACATTCTGGACATATCCCCCATTCAGCACAGTGTTGGCGTTAGGCTGTTTTACTGATACACTCATATTCAGAACATCTGTGATTTTAGATGTGAGTTGTCTGGAATTGCACACTGTACTAATATATACAACACCACTTACGACAAGGAGACTTGAGTCCATGCAGTAACTATCGTCTGCCATGACAACTGTGTAGTTAAGCTCACAATATCTATCTTCAGCACCACCAGCCACAGAACACAAATGGTTAAACTCTCTGTCACTCAGTCTTTCTTCAGCTTAGTGTCATCACTGCACAACACTAAACCTACAATATGTAACTTTTGGTCAACCCGACCAAATTTACATAGAAACATGAGTCATTCTCATTGAAAGCAAGTCTAAGAAGCGGTAGAGCTGTTCTATGTGCACTGTTTATATGCTTCCCATTCTTAAGTTTCGTTTTTTACTTTTGGTTTTGTACACCAGCTTCAAACAGCCGTAAATACAATATTTTTGGTTATTTAAAATATATTTCACAGCAGTTTAGAACAAACACCATTGTAAATACAACCCATATTTATGTTTATTTATTTTCCCTTTTGTACTTTAACTATTTGCACATAATATGACATTTGAAATGTCTTTATTCTTTTGGAACTTTTGTGAGTGTAATGTTTACTGTTAATCTTTATTGTTTATTATGTTTATTATTTACTTCACTTGCTTTGGCGATGTTAACATATGTTTCCCATGCCAATAAAGCCCTTAAATTGAAATTGAATTGAATTGAATTGAGAGAGAGACAGACAGAGAGAGACAGAGAGAAACAGAAAGAGAGCAGCTCAGCTGAAGGACCGAGAGAGAAACAGAAAAAGAGAAGGGGAGAGTGAGAGACATAGGAGAGGAGGAGAGAGAGATATGACAGGGCCAGCGAGAGAGAGCGAGAGGGAGAGAGAGAGACATAGGAGAGGAGGAGAGAGAGATATGACAGGGCCAGCGAGAGAGAGCGAGAGGGAGAGAGAGAGACATAGGAGAGGAGGAGAGAGAGATATGACAGGGCCAGCGAGAGAGAGAGAGAGAGAGAGAGAGAGAGAGAGAGAGAGAGAAAACGAGAGAGAGAGAGAGAGAGGGAGAGAGGGAGAGAGACAGAGAGATAGAGAGAAAGAGAGAGGAAGAGAGAGGAAGAGAGAGGAAGAGAGAGAGAGAGAGAGAGAGAGAGAGAGAGAGAGAGAGAGAGAGAGAGAGAGAGAGAGAGAGAGAGAGAGAGAGAGAGAGAGAGAGAGAGAGAGAGTGAGAGAGAGAGAGAGAGAGAGAGAGAGAGAGAGAGAGAGAGAGAGAGAGAGAGAGAGAGAGAGAGAGAGAGAGAGAGAGAGAGAGAGAGAGAGAGAGAGAGAGAGAGAGAAAGAAAGAAAGAAAGAAAGAAAGAAAGAAAGAAAGAAAGAAAGAAAGAAAGAAAGAAAGAAAGAAAGAAAGAAAGAAAGAAAGAAAGATCGAGAGAAATAGATGTGTGATGTTCAGCTCATCTGGGGGTAACTAAAGTTTAGTAAAATAACTCAAATGTATTCCTCGCTGTATCGTGTCACAGGAATGACTGAATGTTTGTTAACGTTGAAAACTGTTTAGGACCATCCATATAAAGCCTGTTGCGTATTCCTATAGGCCTATTCCTCTGTAGCCTGTTGTAGGACGATTGATCGCATTGACAATGCAAACAGTAGCAACATGTAGAAGACCAACGAGGCATTGATGTCTGTTTGTCCATAATCTATAGCTCCACTCTGCCAACTATGCCACATTCAGCACAATGTTCTTCATCAGCCATCGGACATAAGAATCACAACATATTCACTACTAGAACAAAACGGAAAGCCATTCATCTATGGAATATGAACAAAGTTTACAAAAGTTAACAGAAAATAATAAGGAAGGAAAATATATTTAATAAAAATATATATTTAGAATAATAGATATATATTTACCAAAATAATATATGGGGGATTGAAAATGATGCAGACAATTACATATGATATAACCCACAATCTATCTGCAATATTAAAGCTGATCTATCCCTAAAAAAGTACAAAAAATCATTTACAAAAAAAAACTTTGCCATTTGTTCTACTGTATCGACTGTTATGAAAACTATGTTCTAGTTCATAAAGAGAAGTTTGTCCTTGTCTATTGAATATAAACCTTGGAGCAGATAGAATGCAGTAAACCAGGATGCTTTAACTGTCCATTCTGATATAGGAGATTCTCACGTTGTTATACTTCTCTTGTCTCATATAAACTCTAATGAGAAAAACTCTAACCCCCTGCGTGGTGTCCTGGAAAACCCCTAGTTTGTGACGGAGCTCTGGGATTGGAGGAGACGTTGGTGTTTGATGTCTGACACAGCGGGAGATTCGGATGGTTCTGAGAATCCTCAAACACACCAGCTAGAGGAGATAGGTGTTGACTCAATACAGGGCCCTGTTCATTAGGGCATGCAATGGAAAACATTTTGTAATGGGAAATGAAAATCAGTGTTTCATATTGGACCAGGAAGTTCAGGAAATCTCTCCCTGTTTCAGTCTGTTTTCTTCTGTTTGGTGCCTAATGAACACAACCCAGATCGTTGATTCATCATCCATCCCTACATCACAGCACTCTGATCAGCCGCAGATGCTTCCAACCAATCAGGATGGGATACTGGAGGAAGAACAAACTGCATTATGGGGGCACACTGTTGCTGTCTGCCGTACCCCAGGGGACCTCCTTTTAGTCTGGGCTGGTTGACTACCACAAAAGACAGCAGGCACATCCTCCCTCTGCCTGCCCTTCTTTACAATACAAAGCCCTTTCATATTCACATAACAAAAGCAACGGTGTGCAACCTTTAAAGATTGAAAAATATTGTAAGTGCTGGGCTGGCCTAGTTACATTAAGTATAGGATACATTTGTTGGGAGTTTGTGCAAAGAGACTGTGAAGCCTCCAGCATCGTTTGTTTGTTCAGTTTGTATCCTTCCTGCCAGTATCCTTGAACACACATTGTGTTAAGTCTATGTGGAAAAGCAATTGTCCTTTACAGCATGACCAAGTCAGCTAGATATATAGATTATAACCTACATCCAATTTACCTCTATTCTTTACTGACGGACAGGATGTCTGCCTTCTATCTTCTATGGCTGTGTCCCAAATAGCACCTATTCCCTTTATGGGCTCTGGTCAAAAGTAGTGCACTATTTAGGGAATAGGGTGCCATTTGAGATGCATACTATGTGTCTGTCTCCACGTCTGTCTGCTATCTGTCTGATTGTCTGTCTTCGATCTTCAGCTCTTTGAGTACTGGGAAATACAGACCACAATCCAAACATCAATTCCAAGAATTTCATATATAACTGAAAGTTCGCTTCATAGGACAACAGTATGTGTCCTCTCACCTCCATTCCCCCCTCCACCCCAGTCCAGTGACATTAGTTCCAAATGTCCAATCAATTCAATCCTAGGTCCCACCATAATGACAGCATACAGCATGCAGGGTAAAATAGGGTCTATTAAAGGGAATTAGACCCTTGAATTGGTTGGGTTTGGGGTGTCACTAACCCGCTGTGTGTGTCACCACAGTCATCACTAGCTGGCCTCCGCCTAGTACCCTGCCCTGGACCTTAGTCAATGTTACTAGCCAGCTACCACCCGGTACTCTACCCTGCACCTTAGAGACTGTTACTAGCCGGCTACCACCCGGTACTCTACCCTGCACCTTAGAGACTGTTACTAGCCGGCTACCACCCGGTACTCTACCCTGCACCTTAGAGACTGTTACTAGCCGGCTACCACCCGGTACTCTACCCTGCACCTTAGAGACTGTTACTAGCCGGCTACCACCCGGTACTCTACCCTGCACCTTAGAGACTGTTACTAGCCGGCTACCACCCGGTACTCTACCCTGCACCTTAGAGACTGTTACTAGCCGGCTACCACCCGGTACTCTACCCTGAACCTTAGAGACTGTTACTAGCCAGCTACCACCCGGTACTCTACCCTGCACCTTAGAGACTGTTACTAGCCGGCTACCACCCGGTACTCTACCCTGCACCTTAGAGACTGTTACTAGCCGGCTACCACCCGGTACTCTACCCTGCACCTTAGAGACTGTTACTAGCCGGCTACCACCCGGTACTCTACCCTGCACCTTAGAGACTGTTACTAGCCGGCTACCACCCGGTACTCTACCCTGCACCTTAGAGACTGTTACTAGCCGGCTACCACCCGGTACTCTACCCTGCACCTTAGAGACTGTTACTAGCCGGCTACCACCCGGTACTCTACCCTGCACCTTAGAGACTGTTACTAGCCAGCTACCACCCGGTGCTCTACCCTGCACCTTAGAGACTGTTACTAGCCGGCTACCACCCGGTACTCTACCCTGCACCTTAGAGACTGTTACTAGCCGGCTACCACCCGGTACTCTACCCTGCACCTTAGAGACTGTTACTAGCCGGCTACCACCCGGTACTCTACCCTGCACCTTAGAGACTGTTACTAGCCGGCTACCACCCGGTACTCTACCCTGCACCTTAGAGACTGTTACTAGCCGGCTACCACCCGGTACTCTACCCTGCACCTTAGAGACTGTTACTAGCCGGCTACCACCCGGTACTCTACCCTGCACCTTAGAGACTGTTACGAGCCGGCTACCACCCGGTACTCTACCCTGCACCTTAGAGACTGTTACTAGCCGGCTACCACACGGTACTCTACCCTGAACCTTAGAGACTGTTACTAGCCGGCTACCACCCGGTACTCTACCCTGAACCTTAGAGACTGTTACTAGCCGACTACCACCCGGTACTCTACCCTGAACCTTAGAGACTGTTCCTAGCCGGCTACCACCCGGTACTCTACCCTGAACCTTAGAGACTGTTACTAGCCGGCTACCACCCGGTACTCTACCCTGAACCTTAGAGACTGTTACTAGCCGGCTACCACCCGGTACTCTACCCTGCACCTTAGAGACTGTTACTAGCCGGCTACCACCCGGTACTCTACCCTGAACCTTAGAGACTGCTGCTCTATGTACATAAGAGTAATTGAACACTGGTCACTTTAATCATGTTTACATACTGTTTCACCCACTTGATATGTATATACTGTATTCTAGTCATGGCTCAACCTATATCATTTGTGTGTATTGTTCTTATTTATTTATTGCTAGGTATTACTGCACTGTTGGAGCTAGAAACACAAGCATTTCGCTGCACCTGCGATAACATCTGCAAATCTGTATACGCAACCAATAAACTTTGATTTGATTTTGATTTGATGTGTTGCCCTATATGTGACATCACGTGTAAGTAACAATCCCTAAAATATATAAACACTCTACATAATCAGCTGCTAAAGTCATTAAATCACAACACACACACATAACACTCTGTTGATGGTAATTTCACTAACGAGTAGAGAGAGACAATCGGAGAGGCAGGATCACAATACGTCAACTTTGACCTCCATAGACACTCACAGCTCTATAGAATAACAATTAACATGAGTGTAAGCTGTGTGTGCACGCGCACGTGTGGAAACAGAGGGCAGGGGGTTGTAACTATAATCCTGATGACAGTTAGTAGCTATAAGACCTGGATCTGCTATGTGGGGGAAAACCACAGGCTTTTACTAAAC
The DNA here is from genome assembly GCF_020615455.1 of Coregonus clupeaformis. NCBI lineage: Eukaryota > Metazoa > Chordata > Actinopteri > Salmoniformes > Salmonidae > Coregonus > Coregonus clupeaformis. Next base: position 9,476,157 of record NC_059208.1, on the reverse strand, counting down.
AACATGGCCATTGTCAACTGAAGGGCTTTCTGAATATGATTAACAATTCTGCTGAACTTAAATGAATACAAGCCAGTTTTAATATGGACTGTTTGTCCTGTTTTATGAAGGTTGGGTTTTATGAATCTTCCTTTCACAGAAATGTCAGAGACAATTCTGCAATGTCTTCCGAAGGTCTGGAGGACGTTCTTTGTGAGATTGTGTCTGGATGGTGACATGGTGTGTCATGGAGGGTGAGTTGGCTATTATTTGGCCTTGTCAGAGCAATAGCCGAACAACCAAAACCAACCAAATACATTCCCAGAAAGGGACATATTTTCTATGTTTTTTCTATTCTCAACCAACTCAGTTGGTAAGAGTGTGGCGATAGTAACGGCAAGATTGTGGGTTCAATTTCTATAAGGAAAAGACAATGAAAAACCCAAAACATTTTTTGCTGGCTGGAATGGTCAACCTGAGTTTAAGTCGATCTGGTTAAGAGCATCTGCTAAATGACCCAAATGTAAATGTAAAAATGGATGGCATTTGTAATTAACAACAGAAAACAACAACAACAGTAAACAAAGGGGACATTCTTCTGGGGTAACAACAGGAGAGGACTTTGAGGAACAAAGACTAGTGGCAGCCAGCTTGGTCTGGCTTCGCTCTATTTCTCTCCTCATCTCCCAGAGACTGAAACGGCAGTGATCAAAAGCCGGGGTCGGGGGTTAGGGTCGGGGCGGAAGACAGTTGCCCAGTGACTGAACCAAACTGAACGACTCAAGGATGACTTGGCTAGGCTGTGTTAAGGCTGGGCCTTGGGGGAGGCAGGGGGGTAATGGTATGGAGCCAGTCCAGGTAGAAGTAGGACTACCAACCGTTCACAGCTTTGAATCAGGCCATCTGTTGGGTTCTGCATGGGTTTTATGTATACAAACTAGTGTTGTCACGATATCAACATTTTACTTACGATACTGAGTAGTATCGCGATACCACGGGAAAC
>NC_059208.1:9465175-9470175 GCF_020615455.1 Coregonus clupeaformis | reverse complement strand
ACCCTAGATTACCACAGTAGTTTACACTCCACCCTAGATTACCACAGTAGTTTACACTCCACCCTAGATTACCACAGTAATTTACACTCCACCCTAAATTACCACAGTAGTTTACACTCCACCCTAGATTACCATAATAGTGCACACTCCACCCTAGATTACCACAGCAGTGCACACTCCACCCTAGATTACCACAGTAGTTTACACTCCACCCTAGATTACCATAATAGTGCACACTCCACCCTAGATTACCACAGTAGTTTACACTCCACCCTAGATTACCACAGTAGTTTACACTCCACCCTAGATTACCACAGTAATTTACACTCCACCCTAGATTACCACAGTAGTTTACACTCCACCCTAGATTACCATAATAGTGCACACTCCACCCTAGATTACCACAGCAGTGCACACTCCACCCTAGATTACCACAGTAGTTTACACTCCACCCTAGATTACCATAATAGTGCACACTCCACCCTAGATTACCACAGTAGTTTACACTCCACCCTAGATTACCACAGTAGTTTACACTCCACCCTAGATTACCATAATAGTGCACACTCCACCCTAGATTACCACAGTAGTGCACATTCCACCTTAAATTACCATACTGCATTTATTTAAACTTTTATTCAGCAACGAAAGTCTGAGAATAAATTCAATAATATCTAGAACCTTGAAGGGTTCTTCGGCTGTCCCCATAGAACAACCCTTTGAAGAACCCTTTTTGGTGGAGCGTACACTCTGTAGAAAGGGTTCTACCTGGAACCCAAAAGGTTTCTACCTGGAATCAAAAGGGTTCTACTATGGGGACAGCCGAATAACCCTTTTTTCTAAGAGTGTACTGTACACTCCACCATATCTTACACACTCCACTACAGTCTACAGTCTATGGTTTATTTGGCTGCGTTTACAAAGGCAGCCCAATTCTAATCATTTAACCAATTATTGGCAAAAGAGCTGACCTGATTGGTCAAAACACCAATTAGTGAATTAAAAGATCAGAGTTGTGCCTTTAACTAGGAATACAAGTACAGTTGAAGTCGGAAGTTTACATACACCTTAGCCAAATACATTTAAACTCAGTTTTTCACAATTCCTGACATTTAATCCTAGTAAAAATTCCCTGTTTTAGGTCAGTTAGGATCACCACTTTATTTTAAGAATGTGAAATGTCAGAATAATAGTAGAGAGAATGATTTATTTCAGCTTTTATTTCTTTCATCACATTCCCAGTGGGTCAGAAGTTTACATACACTCAATTAGTATTTGGTAGCATTGCCTTTAAATTGTTTAACTTGGGTCAAACGTTTCAGGTAGCCTTCGACAAGCTACCCACAATAAGTTGGGTGAATTTTGGCCCATTCCTCCTGACAGAGCTGGTGTTACTCAGTCAGGTTTGTAGGCCTCCTTGCTCGGAAACACTTTTTCAGTTCTACCCACAGATTTTCTATAGGATTGAGGTCAGGGCTTAGTGATGGCCACTCCAATACCTTGACTTTGCTGTCCTTAAGCCATTTTGCCACAACATTGGAAGTATGCTTGGGGTCATTGTCCATTTGGAAGACCCATTTGCGACCAAGCTTTAACTTCCTGACTGATGTCTTGAGATGTTGCTTCAATATATCCACATAATTTTCCTTCCTCATGATGCCATCTATTTTGTGAAGTGCACCAGTCCCTCCTGCAGCAAAGCACCCCCACAGCATGATGCTGCCACCCCCGTGCTTCACGGCTGGGATGGTGTTCGATGGCTTGCAAGCAACCCCCTTTTTCCTCCAAACATAACAATGGTCATTATGGCCAAACAGTTCTATTTTTGTTTCATCAGACCAGAGGACATTTCTCCAAAAAGTATGATCTTTGTCCCCATGTGCAGTTGCAAACTGTAGTCTGGCTTTTTTATGGCAGTTTTGGAGCAGTGGCTTCTTCCTTGCTGAGCGGCATTTCAGGTTATGTTGATATAGGACTTGTTTTACTGTGGATATAGATACTTTGTACCTGTTTCCTCCAGCATCTTCACAAGGTCCTTTGCTGTTGTTCTGGGATTGATTTGCACTTTTCGCACCAAAGTACATTCATCTCTAGGAGACAGAACGCGTCTCCTTCCTGAGCGGTATGACGGCTGTGTGGTCCCATGGTGTTTATACTTGCGTACTATTGTTTGTACAGATGAACGTGGTACCTTCAGGCGTTTGGAAATTGCTCCCAAGGATGAACCAGACTTGTGGAGGTCTACAATTGTTTTTCTGAGGTCTTGGCTGATTTCTTTTGATTTTCCCATGATGTCAAGCAAAGAGGCACTGAGTTTGAAGGTAGGCCTTGAAATACATCCACAGGTACACCTCCAATTGACTCAAATGATGTCAAATAGCCTATCAGAAGCTTCTAAAGCATGACATCATTTTCTGGAATTTTCCAAGCTGTTTAAAAGCACAGTCAACTTAGTGTATGTAAACTTCTGACCCACTGGAATTGTGATACAGTGAATTATAAGTGAAACAATTGTTGGAAAAATTACTTGTGTCATGCACAAAGTAGATGTCCTAACCGACTTGCCAAAACTATAGTTTGTTAACAAGAAATTTGTGGAGTGGTTGAAAAGCTAGTTTTTTTACTCCAACCTAAGTGTATGTAAACTTCCGACTTCAACTGTATGTGTTCTCATTGCTATTTCTAAAAGGAGCCCCTAAGGCCCTGACCTTTACATAACACCTGACCTACAGGGTTAATCAAATAAAACGTTATTCAAGAGGAAAATACTTATTCATAGAACGAGGGAATATTTTTCTCTCTTTCATTTGGGAGTAAAGAGAAGCAATAATATTTCTAGTAGGAGGAGGTAATGATGAGATGGAGGATGGACTAGATTTATTTCCCCCATGTTCCTCCCTCCTCCTCCCTCCATCCGTCTGTAAGTATTAAAAGCCCATCTATTTTCCAGGCCTGTTGTCTGATGCATCACTGGGATATATCTGCTCCTGGTCATTTGCTTGGAGTGCTGGGTTATTGATTGTCCTGGGGGCGTTCTCTCCTAGCGTTCGCCTCACATGAATATCCCTATCTTCCTTAATCACCCCCCCTCCTCCTCTCCTCTCTGGGAGCCTGTGATATATTACCATCCCCCTCCACACACACATACAAACTCATACCATTCCCCCAGTGGAGATAGTGTGTGGTCAGACACCAGTGAAACAGCTGATGTTAAGCCAGCCAGCTTTATGAAGTCTCTATGTCAGAGACCACAGCAGGGGTAATGTGACTGTAGGGGCCAGTGTCCTGAAATGACTTCTCCATATCAGATCCATATCCTACTCTCTAACATCACTAACTGGCCACACGCAGACACACACATATGCACCCGTACCCGCACACAAAAACAAACCCACACACACTCCTTTGTGCCCAAACTCTGAACATGGGGCTGGTTACCCTTACAGTGAAAACGTGTTTTTAGAAAACTTCACGTGTATTTTCATGCTATCACATGTTGCTTTACATGTTGTCACATGTTTTCACATTAACTTCACATAAGATCACATGAAAACGTGTTTTTGTGGTTTTCATGTGGTTTTTCCGTAAGGGTATCTGCGAGGCACAAGATGAAGCATGGGCCTCCTGAGCCCTTTTCCCTCTGACTGAGGAGAGAATTTCCTATAAAATACCATATAAATACCAACAGAAGCAGTACCGTAAAAATAAAGTGCTACCGAACCCACAGTACCTAGCTACCTCCCAGCACAGTTTATAGTAAGGACAGGGCACCTGCTGGGGTTAGCTAGCAGCTACAGGAGTGGAGTAAGCTATGGTACTCAACCTCATCACAGCAACACATGGAGGAGGGGAATGGTTCCTGTGCTCTCTGCTCAGTGGGGGAGACATACAGAACGAAAGAGAACACTATATGCATTATACACTATCTCTATGGGGAAGCCAGACCAGGAGTACAGGACAATAGAGACGGCACCTTCTCTGTGAGTCTATGGGGGACAAAGAGGAGAGAAAAAAAACAAAAGAGGAGAGCAATGGCTTCTTTCCCTCAGGGCTAATGGAGCATGAAGTGGACGGGCGCCCTAACTGCTGATGCAATCAAAAAGCGCCAATAACCTGTGAAATGCAAACTGTTCCCGTCGTTGACAACGGAATGGAGCAACATGATCGCTACGACACACACACACGAACATACAAACACACACACACTAAACGGCTAAACATACTCGGTTCTTTAGTGGGTTGGGTAAATGATGCATGCCACTCACATCGAGTCGTTGATTTCAAGGACAGTGGTTTTACAATTTTTGGACAAGAGAGTACTTGTTACCTTCACAGCATGATTCACTAGTGGTTATCATGTTATTGTTAACTTTTCCATGTGCAACACCTCTCATGTCCTTGTGTCAAACTTTAATACTTTGCTAATTTAATAAAAAAGGAGATAGTGTACTATGTGCGGAGGTGTCTTTTGAATCAGGCCGTCAAGGATACCCTTCTCAATAGGATGGAACTGCAATATGTATATTGCAAATTACAATTTAAATGTCACCTTTCAAAATGAATGACTCATTGTAATTGTAATGGTTTCAAGGGTAACTCTTGTCGATGATGTGTTTCAAAAGGTCTTAAAGTGTGTGGGAAGTACGCGCATCGTGTTTGAGAATTTAACCACCAAAGAAATCACTTTATCATTCACCTGCACTAGCTCCTCTCATCCATACATCTTTCTCCTGGGAGAGAGTCCTATCATACTTTCCCACCAGCCAGTTCAGACACAGACAGGCACAGACACTATAGGATCAAACCTCTTGAAAGGTACAGTGTGTGGATGCTGAGGGATTTCTGTCAGAAATCAAGGTAAGATGGAGAAATCAAACAAGTACTACTTTAATTTCAACAGACTTGGGAAAAGTTCTGCTGTTGCTGGAGTGCCAATCATCTGATACAGCATATTGGATATAACCCTGCTGAGCCTAGCAACAACACACCCGCATACACAC
>NC_059208.1:8810175-8817675 GCF_020615455.1 Coregonus clupeaformis | reverse complement strand
TGAACCTTTAGCGTCAACTAATTTCCATCGATCGCCTCCAGACAGGCTTAGCAGAACAGAGGCAGGCAAGAGAAGAGGAGAGCCATTCCCGCACAGCCCAGTCTGGCTTCTGCTCTCTCTCTCTTCTCGCCTACGGAAAGAAAGAAAGCCGCTCTCTCCACAATGAACACGTGCAGTCGTCAGCAGCTTTTATCTTCTCCCTCCACTCCTCCACTGCTGCTCATGATCAAATAAATGCTACGAATAGAAAGACACTACCCATTGACAGCACTGACCGTGCATAATGAACACACACACACACACACACACACACACACACACACACACACATACTCATTGACAGGGCCGACTGTGCATAATGATGGCTAGCTGTGTGATATTGATGAATAAATAATGTCTGGAGCACGGTTGAAAATCAACCGCTTTTCTCTAGTGTCTAGTCCTACTATATAGCTCTGAAGAACGGTCCTTTAGAACAATCCCCCGGAACACTCAGGATTAGTATGGACTGTTCGTATTCCGTGTAAACCACATCTAATGGAACACCATCCACATGCACAGCATGTAAAACAGAACACTCTGAATTCTAGAACGCTCCGGAATGCGGAGCCTTAAAATGTGAAAGTAACAGGATAAATACTCTATAGAATTCACTACATGATGTTTCAGTGAATTCTCTAAAGAACCTCCCCGTTCCACAGAGTTCTCCACTGAGGATAAAGCTGTAAGAATATAAAAATGTCCAGTCGGTGAGATGCAGAGGAGAGGGGAGCAGAGGCCCAACAATCTGTTCCACTCTTGGACGTTTACAGACCTGTGGCAGGGAGTGTAAATCAACATGGCTTCCTTGTGGTTTTCAGTTCAGCCTGCAGTACAGTACTCTCTGATGAGTAGCTACTTCCTCTCTGTCAAATGTTTATAGCTAGTACCAAAATCGAGCAGGTGCAGGGTATGTAGAATATCATGAATAAAACAAGGAGAAAACCAGCAAACTAGATGCTCCCAGACGTTTAAAGAAATCAGTTGTCCAAATGATGCTTAATTAAAACTTGATTCCCTGTATATCAACAGCTCTTCAAAACACTATATACTGTGTGAGCTGTTTCTTTCTTGTACCTAATGAGCTTAGAGTGATTTATGTCCCAATCAAACCTTATTATTGGAAGGTACTGTCTGTGTGCCAAAGGGACTATCTATCTGTCTGGGATCAGTCTGTCTGCGGTGAAAAGGTCTCAGCCTCCTTAACCAGGCATTAAGGAGACTCTTCAATGAAGGCTTCTTAAGACCTTATTGTGGGATCAGGATCAATGTCCAATAAATAGGATTGAGCTGATTGGCCAGAGATCACTGGTGTCTCACGGCATTGCATTCTCTCCACGAACAACTGTAGCCTGGTCAGTGACCATACAGTAAAAGTTTTCCAGACAGCACAAACAGATCTGGGACCAGGCTAGAACAACTGTTATATGTTTCTGTAGTTGACTCCCCACCAGAATCAGAACTGATAACATCGAGATATGGTACATCTGTTAAGATATGGCTGTATACTGTTTTAAAACTGGAAGATGAGTACTGCTGAACCCTAGCAGTGAAAAACATGTTTTCCTCAGAGAAGAGGTATCAACAGGGACCTCGTGACGTTGACAGGTCAAGCTGCCCATATGTCCAACCAGGCCGGTCAAGCAGCCTACGCTTGTTTCTTGTTTTTTTACCAATAAAACCGTTCCACCAATTTTGTCACATATCATCGTCATAGTCACCGTTTCCACTCAAAATCGTCATGATCCTAGTGATCGACCAATCCATGTCCTGTCGCTGTGGTGTCGGGGTGAGCCCCAGCTAAGGAGTAGCCCAGATTAAAACAGGATTAGCCTGGAGGCTGGAGAGGGATTAGGTATGACTGGGGAGGGGTGGGGAGTAGTGTGTGTTTACACAGAGAGAGAGAGAGAGAGAGAGAGAGAGAGAGAGAGAGAGAGAGAGAGAGAGAGAGAGAGAGAGAGGCGGCCGAGCGTGGTGACTCTGGGTCAGACTCAGTTTCTATTTATACTCCAGACTACACATGAGCTGCAGCAGTGCTAGCCTGGAAACACACACACACACACACACACACACACACACACACACACACACACACACACACACACACACACACACACACACACACACACACACGCACACACACACACACACACACACACGCACACACACACACACACACACACACACACACACACACACACACACACACACACACACACAGCAGCAGTGCTAGCCTAGACCCAGCTGTTACACAACTCACCCTGCAGGAGTAGAACTGTAGAGACCTGAAGACGAGGTCACTCACCGCGTTATCTGTCACACTCAATCTCTCCCAGTGTGTGTGTGTGTGTGAATGTGCGTGTGCCTGTGTGCGTGTGTGTGTTTGCATGTGTGTGTGTGCTTCTATCTCACTCAATCTCTCCCAGCCTCAGGCAAGGCCTCTCGGCTTCATGATAGAATATCTTTGTGACAAGTTCATATGGAGACTAGTGTTAATACAGTGTGGCAGTGAGACATGACAAGGTGGTTGAACGTCCCTAAACTAGCTCATTTGCATCCTGGTTGTGCAGAACAGTGTTAACCCCAATGGACAAGTGCTTAGCTTTTTTATTTATGTGCAAATCAAACCCCCATTTAAGGAAAATATAAATTATTTTCCATTCATATAGGTTCCCTGTAGGTCCCAGTACTCCTAGTAAGGTAGCAACAGTGATAGTGGTAGTAGTGGTAGTATGTTCTACCACACTTGACTTGCTGATCAGTGAGGCTGACTGTTCCACATAGGTAGCTATAGGTCGATAGGTAGTGAGGAGTGGTGACTGCTGTTGATGAGGCTCCCTGGTGGATAGGAACACAAATCTGTCAGAGTCAGATAAAAGCCTGTTTGGAGTAGCTGGCTTCCCTGCCTGCAGCATCATCAAACAGCATCTGACTGCCACTCACGCACACACTCACGTACGCTCACATGCACGCACACAACGCAACACACTTCATCTCGCTCTCTCTCTCTACTCCCGCTCTTGTTTGGTTTACTCTGTTGCCATGGTTATGCCCAGCTGGAGCCCACCGTCGTGTGAGGAACCTGTCAGGGCGTCTCTCTCAGATCACCTGATGTGGGTCGATCTCGCGTTGGCCTCGCTCACTACGCCATCATTCAATTTGCCTTTGATTAAGTCCGTTACTATACTCGCTGTATTTAGTGTATACCACCACCGCATCTCTACTGCTGTGTCGTTTGTGTATGTGTGTGTGTGTGTGTGTGTGTGTGTGTTTGTGTGTGTGTGGAAATGCATCTGGCTATTACATCAGTGTATGCTCATTACTGCTCATGTAATTTGTCAGCTTTGCCTTTTCTGCTAAGGTCCCCTCGGAGAGCGGAAAGGATATACAGTGCCTAGTGTAAATCTACAGACACCTTGCACAGTCTTCAAATGTTGCTGCCTTACGGCCCTGCTACAATATATCCATGGGGTGTCCGGCATTGCCATCAGCCATCAGCCGTTGAGGGAATGTTTCCTTTGAAATCAATGAAAGCTGCTTCACTACATGTGTTCCGCTCGCGTTGCGTCACGTCCAATGGCAGCTTCCAAGGTTCAATTCTCGATGGCTGACTCGCACGTTCATTCTATCTTGTGAATTGAAATAATGAGAAATAAAGTTGATTTTGGTTTCATTCGGCCTCGACTATACACCAATGGTTATTGTGCTAAGATGTATGAAGTCAAAAAGCTACTACTACTGGCTACAGTGAGGGAAAAAAGTATTTGATCCCCTGCTGATTTTGTACGTTTGCCCACTGACAAAGACATGATCAGTCTATAATTTTAATGGTAGGTTTATTTGAACAGTGAGAGACAGAATAACAACAAAAATCCAGAAAAACGCATGTCAAAAATGTTATAAATTGATTTGCATTTTAATGAGGGAAATAAGTATTTGACCCCTCTGCAAAACATGACTTAGTACTTGGTGGCAAAACCCTTGTTGGCAATCACAGAGGTCAGACGTTTCTTGTAGTTGAATCATTCAGATGTTCATTGGCAAACTTCAGACGGGCCTGTATATGTATATGTGCTTTCTTGAGCAGGGGGACCTGCACGGCGTAGTGTGTTACCAATTGTTTTCTTGGTGACTATGGTCCCAGCTGCCTTGAGATCATTGACAAGATCCTCCCGTGTAGTTCTGGGCTGATTCCTCACCGTTCTCATGATCATTGCAACTCCACGAGGTGAGATCTTGCATGGAGCCCCAGGCCGAGGGAGATTTACAGTTCTGTTGTGTTTCTTCCATTTGCGAATAATCGCACCAACTGTTGTCACCTTCTCACCAAGCTGCTTGGCAATGGTCTTATAGCCCTTGGCCATGGTGGAGAGTTTGGAATCTGATTGATTGATTGCTTCTGTGGACAGGTGTCTTTTATACAGGTAACAACCTGAGATTAGGAGCACTCCCTTTAAGAGTGTGCTCCTAATCTCAACTCGTTACCTGTATAAAAGACACCTGGGAGCCAGAAATCTTTCTGATTGAGAGGGGGTCAAATACTTATTTCCCTCATTAAAATGCAAATCAATTTATAACATTTTTGACATGCGTTTTTCTGGATTTTTGTTTTTGTTTGTCAGTGGGCAAACGTACAAAATCAGCAGGGGATCAAATACTTTTTTCCCTCACTGTAGCTAGCTAGCTACATTGACTAGCTAGGTTCACAATGTAAACAAAAGCTACTTGTGAAATTAGAGGATCATTTAGTACAACCACTAGCAACAATTTAATGAGTACTTGCGAAAAATTGGACCAAAGCTATGGTACAGTACAGTAGGAAAATAGAATAAAGCTCCTCTCCTCTCCGCTCTTAAAACAACGCGCTCTGTTACAGGTAAAACGTCACATTGACGCGACGCTGATGGCAAAGCAGTGCAACGTGTATAGTGGAACTGAAGAGTAAAAATTACATCTAAAAATGGATTACATTTGTTCCTACTGATGTACACAACCTACTCCATAGTTCCAAAGTGAAAGAAAAATTATAGAATATTTTCAAAATTAATAAATAACAAAAAACGAAGATGTCTTGATTGCGTATGTCTTTACACCCCAGAGTTAATACTTGGTGGAAGCACCTTTGGCAGCCATTACAGCTGTGAAACATTTTGAATAAGATTCTATCAACTTTGTACAACTCTTAAGGAAACATACAGTGCATTCGGAAAATATTCAGACCCCTTGACCTTTTCCATATTTTGTTACGTTACAGCCTAATTCAAAAATTGATTAAATCGTTTTTTCCCCTCATCAGTCTACACACAATACCCCATAATGACAAAGCAACAACAGTTGTTTTTTTGTGTGCAAATTTATTTAAAGAAAAATCAAGTATTCAGACCCTTTACTCAGTACTTTGTTGAAGCACCTTTGGCAGCGATTACAGCCTCGAGTCTTCTTGGGTATGACGCTACAAGCTTAGTACACCTGTATTTGGAGAGTTTCTCCCATTCTTCTCTGCAGATCCTCTCAAGCTCTGTCAGGTTGGATGGGGAGCGTTGTGGCACAGCTATTTTCACATCCGGGCTCTGGCTGGGCCACTCAAGGACATTCAGAGACTTGTCCCAAAGCCACTACTGCATTGTCTTGACTGTGTGCTTAGAGTTGTTGTCCTGTTGGAAGGTGAACCTTCATCTCAGTCTGAGGTCCTGAGCGCTCTGGAGCAGGTTTTCATCAAGGATCTCTCTGTACTTTGCTACGTTCATATTTCCCTCGATCCTGACTAGTCTCCCAGTCCCTGCCGCTGAAAAACAACCCTACAGCATGATGCTGCCACCACCATGCTTCACCGTAGGGATGGTGCCAGGTTTTCTCCAGACGTGACGCTTGGCATTCAGGCCAAAGAGTTCAATCTTGGTTTCATCAGACCGGAGAATCTTGTTTCTCATGGTCTGAGAGTCCATTGGGTGCCTTTTGGCAAACTCCAAGCGGGCTGTCATGTGCCTTTTATCGAGGAGTGGCTTCCTTCTGGCCACTCTACCATAAAGGCCTGATTGGTGGAGTGCTGCAGAGATGGTTGTCCTTCTGGAAGGTTCTCCCATCTCCACAGAAGAACACTGGAGCTCTGTCAGAGTGACCAGATTGATGAGGGAAACATTTTATTTAATCAATTTTAGAATAAGACTGTTAGGTAACAAAATGTGGAAAAAGTGAAGGGGTCTGAATACTTTCCAAATGCTCAAGCTCAGTAAAGTTGGTAAAGTTGGTTGGTGCTCTGGCACCCCAATGGTGGAACAAGCTCCCTCACGACGCCAGGACAGCGGAGTCACTCACCACCTTCCGGAGACACTTGAAACCCCACCTCTTTAAGGAATACCTGGGATAGGATAAAGTAATCCTTCTACCCCCCTTACCCCACCCATTCAACACCTATTGGAAAGCCATTCTGGAGTGTCTTTGACATTCAAATCTGTGTAGATGTCCAGCTGAAAAATACAACTCTATCCCAGGTTTAGGTATTCAGAAGACAGAGGCAGGGTTCCCTGCTTTGCTCCTTTCATGTTTTTTTTTTTCAAACTCCCCATTCTCTGCAGGTGACAAGCATACCCATAACATGATGCTGCCACCACAATACTTGAAAATACAAAGGGATCAACAATACTGTATTCACACCACATTACTGACCTGTATGATAAAGTGAAAAGAATTAAGCCAGTTTTTAAAAAATCCACTCCAAATCATCCATTCTGTTTGCAACAAGGCTGTTAAGTAATACTGCAAGACAACACAATAAATACATTTACTTTTTGGCCTAAATTAAAAACTACAGGCTTGGGTCAAATCCAGTACAACAAAACACAAAGTATTGTGATGGGAGCATCATGTTATGGATATGCCTGTCACCAGCAGTGACTGGGGAGTTTGCCAGGATAAAATAAAATATAAAAGGAGCAAAGCACAGATGAAAGGTTACAGGAAAACCTGCCTCAGTCTTCGGAAAAGCTAAGCCTGAGATAGAGTTTTATTTTTCAGCAGGACAATTACATTTTTGTTTATGTCAAAGACACACCAGAATGGCTTTCCAATAGGTGTTGTGTGTTCCTGAGTGGTCCAGCCTCAGTCCTGACTTACATTTTCTTGAAAATCAGAGACAAGGTTTGAATATTGCTGTAAATACCTATCTCTTATCCCATTTCCACTCCTCTGTAAAAAGACTGGAGTCAAAGCAGCATGTTGTCAGTGGTAGATTGACAGGACCCAGTATTGAGTTGCAACCCACTTAGCTGCTGCATTTTCCTGGAGATGTTTTGTGAGGATCAGCAGGAAACTATTATCTTTTGTTCAGGTGTTTTGCTTTTCACACAATACCAACCATGGACAAAAAAACTAAGAGATGTAGCTAATCTATTTAGTTGGGAGGGAGTCCAATTTCCACTGGTAGAAACCATAGTTTAGGGTTAGGAGGGGAACATATACACT
>NC_059208.1:8780175-8807675 GCF_020615455.1 Coregonus clupeaformis | reverse complement strand
AGGGTTATGGCCTAGGTCAGGGGGCTCGACCGGGGATGCATCAGGGGTCTCCGGAGCATGGTAGTCCTGCAGGGAAGGGCGGAGTAGGGGTGGGAGGAGAGGAGTACGATGCCTGGACGGATCTCCACTCCCGGACCTCCTCCTCAGCTTCGACGCTCAGCGGCTGCCTGTCTCCCATTCTGGCCGAGGCTGAGCCAGATGAGCCAGAGGAGGGAGGCCTGTCCTGCTCCACTTCCCCACGTCTCTATCCCAGCCCTACTTCCACTCGCTCCCCTGCCCTGGGCACTGGGGGGCACTGCCCTGGAACCTCCATGGAGCTACCCCAACTCACTGACCTGACTGGGGCTATCAGCCTGGACGAGGGTTACCCCCACCCCCAGAACCACCCTCAGACCCAGCCTCGTAATGGCTACCCCAGCCCCTATGGCCCTGGCCCCAAGGAGGAAGGCTCCTACTGCGGCCCCGTCTACGGGCAGCCATCCCTGGGCATGCTGCGGCTCCACGCCCCCATGCCCATGCAGACCATCCAGGAGAACAAGCCAGCAAGCTTCCAGCGCCCACTGAGGGTGTACTCAGAGAACAATGCCCTGCAGAGCCTGCTGACCGGAGGGCCTGGAGGTGCTCAGTACTGCAGTAAGGACATGGTCACACTGGGAGGGCAAGGAGGGGAGTCACACACGCTCCTGACCCAAGTAACCAACGGGGTTCACAGCCATAATCAGAGTCGCAGCAGCCACAATCATAGCCATAGCAACCATAATCATAATAACCATGAGCACGGACACAATCCAGGCCCACACAATGGTCATGGCTCAGTTCATGACCAGAACCCCAGCGGTCATCATCAGAATGGTCACCACAATCACGGTCACCCCAACCTGGACTACAACCATAGCCACAAACATCACCTCAGCCCGGGATCTGACTACAACCAGAGTCACAACCACAAACTGAACCCAAGCCATGACCACACTCCCCGGTCCAATCAGGGTCACCTCCACGATCACCTCCAGGGTGGACCTAGACCTCCAGCTGTCCAGGCTCTCTCTCCTAGAGTCAACACAGATATCCTGCAGCCCTACAGCCTCAAAACCCCCACCACAACCCCTAGCCACTATGGCCCCCTCGCCCCCCACCTCCCCACCAACAACCCCCCGTCCCTGCCCCCCAACCCCGCCTCAGTTCTTGACATACCCCAGGACCCCTGCCTCCGCCTGGCCTCTGCCCCAGCCCCTCACCCCCACCCCCGCCACCAGCCCTACCCCGGTACCACCTACCACCAGGGTATAACCATGACCGACTCCTGGCATGGCTACTACCACCAGACCCTTCACCCCTCCCAGAACTACCAGGGCCACCCCCACCACAGCACTCACCAACCCAGCCGCATGGCTCCAGACCTGGATGTAAACATAGATGTTCTCCCCAGCAGCCTAGACTGTGACGTGGAGTCCATCCTCCTCAATGACTTTATGGACACAGAGGGGATGGGGATGGACTTCAACTTTGATGGCTCCCTGTCTCAAGGAGTGGGCATGGGCATGAGCATAGCGGCTTTCGCTGGAGCGCCGCAGGGACATCACAGTCAGAGCTGGGTGCCTGGGTGAAGGGGATTGGTCGGGGAAGCTCAAGGGCCAATCAGGACACAGCAGAAAGGCTTTTACCCACAAGGCTGAGCTGCAGGGGTCAGAGGTCAGGGATCAGGGTCGGAGTGTACCCTTGGACAGACTGACTGATTGACTGTAATGCTTAATACTACAAGACAAAGGAACTGAATATGTATTGTCATGTTGTTTCCTGAGGGTCCCTTTAACTCTACAATCTCTATTCTCTCGTTCTCTCTCTTCCACTCTCTCTTTGTTCATTCTCTCCATCTCTATTCCTCTCTCTGTGTTCTCTCTCTCATTCCCTCTGCACTTGTTCTCTCTACTCCCTCTCCTCCTCTATCTCTGTGTCCCTCCTCTCTCTCTACTGGGATAGAGTAGTGCCACAGCACCCTCCCAGCTCTGTGTTATCCCCCTGGTTCATGTCCTTCAGTTGGTCTGCTATACTGTATCACTCCTCTCATCTTTTGGTCATCCATAAACTCTCAAGCGCTTTACATCCAAAACAGATGCAGTATAACAGAGACCAGGGGAAAGTCATAGTTTAAGTTGAATTTATGCAAACCACTTTTTTATCCATCTCTTCTTATAAAAAAGAGAGGCGGTATCTGGCTTCACCAGGGTCAGGGCAAATTCTCCTTCTTCCTCAAGGATGGAAGGATGAATGCAGGGATGGAGGGATGGAGCAATGGAGGGATGGATTGAGGATTGGGGGTCAGGAGTTCTCCTTCTCCCTGGTGGTGTTGCCCACCATAGATGGATGGAGGAATGGAGGAATAGAGGATACATGTAGATAGAGGATAGATTGATGAGTATAAGGGTTGTTGGTTGGTTGCTATGTCCCCCAGTGTAGTCCAGGAGGACAGACATCCATCAGACAGCCTTCATCACCAACTAGGGCCTCCATTTAAATGCACCATCTCCTCTTTAATCTGTAGAGTAATGCTACAGTGATGCATCACTATTGCAAATGTAATACGCCACTCTATGTTTCTCCTCCCTTCCATTCACCTCCACTGGCTTAATGTGTTTTGGCCAAAGTGATGATGTTAAAGTCACTGTGCACTAAATAGTGGAGGAAGGCGAGATGGAGGTATGGGGGGAGGAAAGGAGAAATGCTAATATTCCCGCTGTGCCTCTTCCTCTCCCTTGGATTTATGTAGCTCTTCCCTTAATGAAATAAAGAGCAATCAGGTCCCATCCTCCCATCCTCCCATCCTCCCATCCTCCCATCCTCCCATCCTCACATCCTCACATCCTCCCTTACTCCCATCCTCCCATCCTCCCATCCTCACTTTCTCCCTGCCTGCTCTGCTTCCTGAAAAGTGTTCTCATTCAACCCCAGCCTGGCTGCTTCCTCCAGCTGACCAACCACACAACACAACAGCTTACTCAGTCTAGGGGGCGTCCTAAATGGCTCCCTGTCCCCTATACACTGAGTGTACAAAACATTAGGAACTCTTTCCATGACAGACTGACCAGGTGATACCAGGTCAAAGCTAAGATCCCTTATTGATGTCACTTCAAGCAGTGTAGAGGAAGGGGAGGAGACAGGTTAAAGAAGGATTTTTAAGCCTTGAGACAATTAAGACATAGATTGTGTTTGTGTGCCATTCAGAGAGTAAATTGGCAAGACAAAATATTTGTGCTTTTGAATGGGGACAGGGTATGGTTGTAGGTGCCAGGTGCAATGGTTTGAGTGTGTCAAGAACTGCAACGTTGCTGGGTTTTTCATGCTCAACAGTTTCCTGTGTGTGTCAAGAATGGTCCACCACCCAAAGGACATCCAGCCAACTTGACACAAGTGTGGGAAGCATTGGAGTCAACATGGGCCAGCATCCCTGTGGAATGCTTATGAGACACCTTGTAGAGTCCATGCCCAGATGAATTGAGGCTGTTCTGAGGGCAAAAAGGGGTGCAACTCAATTTTAGGAAGGTGTTCCTAATATGTTGTGCACTCAGTGTATATTGCACTCATTTTGGACTCTATTCCCTCTACACTGCATTAATTTTGGCCAGAGACTCTAATGACATCAACTCAATCATCTGTATTAAGTAACCTTGATTAAATCTGAAATGGTATCCTTTACCCTAGTGCACTAAAACCTAAGCCTCTGGCCAAAAGTAGTACCCTAGGTTTTCCCTAGGTTACTGCTGATGGACTTGATGTCCTTAGTCCTTAGACTTCAGTGCAGCTGCTCTTGTCCCATCCTCCATTCCTCCTCTCACACACAGCAGGTTAAAGCCTGGCATATTTTACACTAGTGAATTGGCACACTGATTAACACATTCAGCAAGATAACAACAGGCACTCTCCTCCTATCCTCCTATTTCTCTCTCTCTCTCTCTCTCTCTCTCTCTCTCTCTCTCTCTCTCTCTCTCTCTCACCCTCCTTCCTTCCATCCTTCCTTCCTTCCCTCCCTCCCTCCCTCCCTCCCTCCCTCCCTGCCATTCCTTCCCTATCTCTCTCACCCCCCCTCTCTCTCCCTCTCTCTCATTGTATCACATCCTCTCATCCAGAGGTTAGACAGAGGGGAAACACCATTAATTCTCTGGCTAAAGAGATAAGATAAATTATTTATGATTTATTTATGCAAGTGTTGATGTTTTCTCAGCTCATCTCCCTGGCATCAAGTCATAATTCTCTCCCTTCAGAAAGCACAAGGGAGATTTTAGAGAGGTTGAGGTTGTGTGCATCCAGTAACAGGGGAAAAAAGCCAGGCTATAAGTGCTTGAACAACAAGGTCCTCCTCTAGTCTGGTCTCAGTTCACATTGTATTAACGGTACAAAGAGCATATGAGTTGGCTGGCTGTACAGCACAAACAGATCTGGGATCAGGCCAGTCCTCTGCCACTCCACCCTTCAGATTCCTATCTGTTGTCTCTAGTTGAGCTTTACTTTGCTGTTGTCTGTTTTCTTGTGGTCGTTCTGTTCTGTGATCGTCAGTGAGGTCCTTTGTCTTGATAGGGTGCTTTGTGTTTGCAGCATTTTTATTCCGGGGGGCGGGGTTTAGTGAACTCCAGTCTTGTCCTAGCACCTGTCCTGCATGAGAGAGAGAGAGAGAGAGAGAGAGAGAGAGAGAGAGAGAGAGAGAGAGAGAGAGAGAGAGAGAGAGAGAGAGAGAGAGAGAGAGAGAGAGAGAGAAGGATTGAGAGGCAGAGAAGGAGAGATATTTTTAGGGGAGAGGCTAGAAGATAGGTAGAGGGACAAGGAGAGAGAGAGAGAAGGAGTGAGAGAGAGACAGAGAGAGAGAGAGAGAGAGGCAGACTGTGAGACAGTGATATTTTCCAGCCGAGTAGCTTCCTGTAGAACTGGCCGTTTGAATCAGGCCAAATGTCAAGTGCTACTCTGCTGGCACCAACACACTCAGATCAGATAACCATCCCTCTGCTCTGATCAAAGAGGAACAACGACGGGTATCTTCACAGGGTTTTCTCTTCCTTTTATTGTTAATTTTTTTCTTTTTGACTTGAGATGGCGAGATGGCCTATTTTTGTAACTGGACTGTAATTTCGTGTCTGGCCCCAGCGTGCACTCGCTTGTGTGTTGAGCTTCTCGTGAGTCTGTGTGTGTGTGTGTGTGTGTGTGTGTGAAGCACACATGATGAAGTACAAGATGATGTACAGAATGACCTGTAATATCACTTGAACTGGTCTCCTTCTAGCCAGGTCACGCATGATACAAGTCAGTATTCGACGTCCATCCATGTCTGAGGACATCGGGAGATGGCGTGGAAACGGCCACAAGGGGCAACAGTGAGAGCTGTTACCTTCAAGTAGGTTTCGGTTGTGGACGGGGATGGTGGGTCGTCATAAGCATCTGCCTCTGATTCCAAAGGTTGCAAGTTCAAATCCAGCGCTAGAAAGTTGTTTTTAAGATTTTTGTTTTAAGCCTTTCCAAAATCTTAACCCTTACCTTAACCATTCGGCGTTCATGCCTAACCTTAAAAATGCAGAGTTAATGCCTAAACTTAACCTTAAACACTTCAAAATTTGACATTTGTAACAACTTCGAAATTTGACATTTGAGAAACATGGATGAACGTGTAATTCTGACGTGAGACTGTGAGAGGTAGTTTCTCCTTCATGACTGGTGAGGCACAACATACATACATACATACATACATACATAATAAATACAGTTTATATTTATTGGTTGAGAAGATGGGTTCTGTGCTGTGGCCCTTTGACCCCCTCAGTATCTTTATTACAGAGACATGATGATGCTTCTATTACAATCTCATTCTATACATAATCTATATTGGAGAATTATACTTTTTTGGGACAAGCAAAATATCAATTTCTTTTCTAAAATGATGTGTCTGATCATCTGTGACCGTAAAATAAAACAAAAGAGAACATAGACTTGTTTTGTTCCTGTTTATTTGTGTGTGTGTGTGTGTATGTGTGTCTGCCTGTGTGTGTGCGTGCGTGTGTACATGCATGCATGAGTGTGTATCCGCTCGTTCATTTATTTGTGTGTGTGTGTGTGTGTGTGTGTGTGTATTGCTTCATAGACACACTGCTGTGCATTAGGTGTGCCAGCCAACCCTGGCAGTACACCCCCTGTCATTATTACCATACTATAGCTGTATATCCTGACACATCGCAGCAGTAAAGTAGGTCTCTTGGTGTGTATGTGGGGGAGTGAGCCGGTAGGGGGCAAGAGAAATGGAGGGATATGTGAGTGGGTGAGAGTGAAATGGCTATCAGAGGTGACTTTCAGTGGGATAAACTCTCATAACATCCATAAACACAAACACACACACATAAACATATTAGCTCACGTACATAATAAAAAACAGACCAAATGAGTTGTGTGTGTAGTGCTAGCTAGCAGGTGTGTTGTGTGTGTATGTGTGTGTGTATGTGTGTGTGTGTATGTGTGTGTGTGTACCAGCCATAAAGTGGTGTGAAAGTGCTGACGCTCAGAGAGACATTCTTGGAGCTGAGCGATCCCCTGCAGGCCTAGTAACCTTGAGCTCCATCCCCCAGCCACAGTGAATCAAGCCAGGCATACCAGACAGACAGTGTGTCCCTGTCCACAGCCCGGTCCACACACATACACGCACAGCCCCCTCCGGAGCCCAGCAGGGGGCCCCTA
Organism: Coregonus clupeaformis; assembly: GCF_020615455.1. Classification (NCBI taxonomy): domain Eukaryota; kingdom Metazoa; phylum Chordata; class Actinopteri; order Salmoniformes; family Salmonidae; genus Coregonus; species Coregonus clupeaformis. The sequence continues at coordinate 8,800,967 of NC_059208.1, read as the reverse complement.
GCCTCTGGCCTGACTACAACCTGCCTGAGACCCCCCAGTGTGTGAGCGTGCTACTGGCCTAACCTGTCTACTGCGTGATGAGAGAGAGAGAGAGAGAGAGAGAGAGAGAGAGAGAGAGAGAGAGAGAGAGAGAGAGAGAGAGAGAGAGAGAGAGAGAGAGAGAGAGAGAGAGAGAGAGAGAGAGAGAGAGAGAGAGAGAGACCAGCCTTCACTCGCTCCATTCATCTATATTTCACAGTATTTTCAATTAGTGTCAATGTAGTTGGAGAGAGAGAGAAAGAGAGAGAGAAAGAGAGGCTGATAGAAAGAGACAGAAAAGGAGACATGTCTCTGTGGGTTGTCTGCTCCAGGTCACTGTGTCCTGGTGATGCCCTCTCTCTGTTCCCTTTCTACCCCAGCCGGCGGACTCCTGCCTGAGCAGATCTGAGGAAGGGAGGGGGTCCTACTTCCAGAGAAGGGGGTCCTATATCTGGACCACAATGCTGTCTGGGTAGGGCTAGGGGAGGACAGGGAAGAGACTGAGGGAGGAAAGAGCTAGAGCAGAGACAGGGGGGAGACTGGGGGAGGATAATGGGAGAGTAGAGACAGGGAGGTGACTGGGGGAGGATAATGGGAGAGCAGAGACAGGGAGGAGACTGGGATATCAGAGGATAGAGAATAGAGGAGGGACTTCCCTGCAGTTTGGAACAGCTGTGATCTGCAGTCGCCTGGTTCTCCAGGGGATCCAGTCTGCAGAGAGAAGACATGAGGCCCCAGGCATAACCCCAGGCTATTCACAGCAGCCATATGCCCAGCTAGGGAGGAGTACAGACTATGGATGAGGCCCTATGTTACCGTATGACTGGGAATCAATGGCTGGAGTGTTGAGAGGAGACAGAGACCAGAGAGGGACTGAGGAGTGTTGTGTTATGTGATTAGAGTTAGGAAACCGAGAGGGAATGAGAAGGCTATTGTTGTGTTTTCGGTGACCAGCCCAGGCCAGGTCAAACCGAGGCTATGTTAGAGACGCCCCCTGAGCACCAAGACAGACAACTATGATGTCAAACATCTCCATGGTCTGTTAGACAAGACCGTACATGAAAGCAGAACCAGCTACTGTAACTGCAGGGGAAACGAAGCGCCAAGCAAAGTGACGGGTAGAGTAGGAAATTAATTAACGTTCTGAAGCAGAGCTGTACCTGCCTCTGGGAGAAGGAAGGACAGAGGGGAGGAGAGGGGCTTTCCGCTCTCAAAATCATTGAAGTCGTGGGTCTGCCTCTCCGAGACCAGCCAGCCAGACAGGCGGGCGGTGAACCCGCGGCAGTTAGCTGCATATGAAAGTGTAATGAGATGTCTACCGCCTTGCATAGAACCATCATCTCTCTCTCTCTTCCATGCAAGCTGGACCAGGATGGTGAGGAAGCGTGTGGTATGATGTCACTGACACCTGGGGAATAGCAGAGCAGAGTGGCCTGGTGAACGATACAGAGCCGGAGGACAAGCAGTGTGTGTGGTGTGTGTTGTGTGTGTGTGTGCGTGTGTGCATGCGTGTGTGTGCATGCGTGTGTGTATCAGAGCAGCGGTGATGGGAGGACGAGGAGATGGATGCAATCTGCCCTGTTGGCCTATCTAGCCATGCCTACTTCCTCACTCCCTGTCTCAGATTCTGTCTGGTTGTGCATATTCCATGTAGTTTGGATAATATTTTCCAACAAAGGTGTAGGCAGACTGGTCATAGGTTTACTACTTCATGTGTGATGTGGTTTTGTCATACTCATCTTCATATCCACAACATTATATTCTCTGGTAGAGCTCACTGTGTGCCCAGCTACTACCTGCCCCAGGGACTCAAAAAACATCACTTTATTACAACGTCCACCTCTACCATCTAAGCTGGAATAACTGTTTGTTTGATTACACACCTTTTTTGGTCTGAGACCAGTTAATTCAGTTAGCTGAGATAGACTGTCGTACAGGACCTAAGGGAGCTGTAGCTCTGGATAGTGATGGGATGTTGTACTGTTGTAGGCCTAAGTCAACGCGTCAAGTTAAAACAGAATGATAAAATAAGAACAATGAACCTAGCACTAGTAGCCTACACTTAAGGTGAATTGAAAACAAAACACTACATTTTAAGTGAGAAGTAGGCATTGGTCTGAAGATGAAAAAGAAAGGAAATTCATGAGTACCACAATGCCTTCTCCATCCATGCTCTACCAAGGTTTTCCAGCACACAACTTTGACCTACTACAGTAGCTATGTTGGTCTATTTTACTTCAAACAATGTGTAGGTAGGTTGCTTAGGACTCAATTCTTCTCAAACAGCCTAATTCATACTCTTAGAGGAGGTGCTCCCACAATAATGTGATTTGTACCGCATACAAGTTAAAGTATTGGATTCTTCACACACCACACTAATCCCATTCCACTACTTTTAAATAATATATATATATATATATATATATACAGTATCTCACAAAAGTGAGTACACCCCTCACATTTTTGTAAATATTTGAGTATATCTTTTCATGTGACAACACTGAAGAAATGACACTTTGCTACAATGTAAAGTAGTGAGTGTACAGCTTGTATAACAGTATACATTTGCTGTCCCTCAAAATAACTCAACACACAGCCATTAATGTCTAAACCACTGGCAACAAAAGTGAGTACACCCCTAAGTGAAAATGTCCAAATTGGGCCCAATTAGCCATTTTCCCTCCCCGGTGTCATGTGACTCGTTAGTGTTACAAGGTCTCAGGTGTGAATGGGGAGCAGGTGTGTTAAATTTGGTTTCATCACTCTCACACTTCCTCATACTGGTCACAGGAAGTTCAACATGGCACCTCATGGCAAAGAACTCTCTGAGGATCTGAAAAAAAGAATTGTTGCTCTACATAAAGATATAATAAGATGATTGCCAAAACCCTGAAACTGAGCTGCAGCACGGTGGCCAAGACCATACAGCGGTTTAACAGGACAGGTTCCACTCAGAACAAGCCTCGCCATGGTCGACCAAAGAAGTTGAGTGCACGTGCTCAGCGTCATATCCAGAGGTTGTCTTTGGGAAATAGATGTATGAGTGCTGCCAGCATTGCTGCAGAGGTTGAATGGGTGGGGGGTCAGCCTGTCAGTGATCAGACCATACGCCGCACACTGCATCAAATTGGTCTGCATGGCTGTCGTCCCAGAAGGAAGCCTCTTCTAAAGATGATGCACAAGAAAGCCCGCAAACAGTTTGCTGAAGACAAGCAGACTAAGGACATGAATTACTGGAACCATGTCCTGTGGTCTGATGAGACCGAGATAAACTTATTTGGTTCAGATGGTGTCAAGCGTGTGTGGCGGCAACCAGGTGTGGAGTACAAAGACAAGTGTGTCAAGCATGGTGGTGGGAGTGTCATGGTCTGGGGCTGCATGAGTGCTGCCGGCACTGGGGAGCTACAGTTCATTGAGGGAACCATGAATGCCAACATTTACTGTGACATACTGAAGCAGAGCATGATCCCCTCCCTTCGGAGACTGGGCCGCAGGGCAGTATTCCAACATGATAACGACCCCAAACACACCTCCAAGACGACCACTGCCTTGCTAAAGAAGCTGAGGGTAAAGGTGATGGACTGGCCAAGCATGTCTCCAGATCTAAACCCTATTGAGCATCTGTGGGGCATCCTCAAACGGAAGGTGGAGGAGTGCAAGGTCTCTAACATCCACCAGCTTCGTGATGTCGTCATGGAGGAGTGGAAGAGGACTCCAGTGGCAACCTGTGAAGCTCTGGTGAACTCCATGGCCAAGAGGGTTAAGGCAGTGCTGGAAAATGATGGTGGCCACACAAAATATTGACACTTTGGGCCCAATTTAGACATTTTCACTTAGGGGTGTACTCACTTTTGTTGGCAGCGGTTTAGACATTAATGTGTTGAGTTATTTTGAGGGGACAGCAAATTTACACTGTTATACAAGCTGTACACTCACTACTTTACATTGTAGCAAAGTGTCATTTCTTCAGTGTTGTCACATGAAAAGATATACTCAAATATTTACAAAAATGTGAGGGGTGTACTCACTTTTGTGAGATACTGTATATTTGAAAGCAAGCTTTGATTTTATACTTACAAGATCGTCATGCTTGATTGAGCGAGCTGTTTTGTCTTGTAGTAATGTGTAATTTGTCTTGTAGTAATGTGGTAATGTGGTGCCTGACTGTATTTCCTTAAACCTTTATTTTAGCAATACATGTCATTGAGAAAAAGTCATATTTCATAATGTCTTTTTTGGTCCGTATCTTCCCAACATAACAACAGATGGGGTGTGTTGGACACATTCACTCATATCTAGAGGTATATAGAGCCTGTCTGCATTCCTGATTTCTGTAACGGTTAGCTTAGTTGTGTAATATTGACATATGTTCAGAAACAATCAATTGCTGGTCTGATCAATGAGCAGTTCATTGCCTCTGTCAAATGAATTTGTAGCTTAAAGGTGTGTATTTGTATTATTTTTGCAATAACGATGGTAAAGCTACAATAATACACTTTTACAATAGGCCTATATAAAAAAAAAAATACAGCCTAATGATATACAGTGGGGGAAAAAAGTATTTAGTCAGCCACCAATTGTGCAAGTTCTCCCACTTAAAAAGATGAGAGAGGCCTGTCATTTTCATCATAGGTACACGTCAACTATGACAGACAAAATGAGATTTTTTTTCTCCAGAAAATCACATTGTAGGATTTTTTATGAATTTATTTGCAAATTATGGTGGAAAATAAGTATTTGGTCAATAACAAAAGTTTCTCAATACTTTCTTATATACCCTTTGTTGGCAATGACACAGGTCAAACGTTTTCTGTAAGTCTTCACAAGGTTTTCACACACTGTTGCTGGTATTTTGGCCCATTCCTCCATGCAGATCTCCTCTAGAGCAGTGATGTTTTGGGGCTGTCGCTGGGCAACACGGACTTTCAACTCCCTCCAAAGATTTTCTATGGGGTTGAGATCTGGAGACTGGCTAGGCCACTCCAGGACCTTGAAATGCTTCATACGAAGCCACTCCTTCGTTGCCCGGGCGGTGTGTTTGGGATCATTGTCATGCTGAAAGACCCAGCCACGTTTCATCTTCAATGCCCTTGCTGATGGAAGGAGGTTTTCACTCAAAATCTCACGATACATGGCCCCATTCATTCTTTCCTTTACACGGATCAGTCGTCCTGGTCCCTTTGCAGAAAAACAGCCCCAAAGCATGATGTTTCCACCCCATGCTTCACAGTAGGTATGGTGTTCTTTGGATGCAACTCCAAAAAGTTATATTTTGGTTTCATCTGACCATATGACATTCTCCCAATCCTCTTCTGGATCATCCAAATGCACTCTAGCAAACTTCAGACGGGCCTGGACATGTACTGGCTTAAGCAGGGGGACACATCTGGCACTGCAGGATTTGAGTCCCTGGCGGCGTAGTGTGTTACTGATGGTAGGCTTTGTTACTTTGGTCCCAGCTCTCTGCAGGTCATTCACTAGGTCCCCCCGTGTGGTTCTGGGATTTTTGCTCACCGTTCTTGTAATGATTTTGACCCCACGGGTGAGATCTTGCGTGGAGCCCCAGATCGAGGGAGATTATCAGTGGTCTTGTATGTCTTCCATTTCCTAATAATTGCTCCCACAGTTGATTTCTTCAAACCAAGCTGCTTACCTATTGCAGATTCAGTCTTCCCAGCCTGGTGCAGGTCTACAATTTTGTTTACTTTATTTTGCTAGCTGACAACTTTATGTTATTTTTTTTTTTTTTTTTTTAATTACCGTTTATATTTTTAGTTTTTCCATCGCAACTTTTTTCCCTCATTCAACTTTTTCACTCCGGACGCTTTATCTGGACATGGTTCGTCAATATCTTCAACAGCCGAAGCTAAGTAGTAACATTAACATGATGTCTTCTAATTGCAGTCGCTGTACTCATAATATACAGGAGAACGATCGCCTTACGGCGAGAATAGCTGTGCTACAAGCCCAGCTTCAGACGCAATCGTTAGGCAAGGGTAATTTCAGTGTAGGAAAGGAAGAAACAGCGTCTGTGCCACCAGTAAGTACAGATAGTAACGTTAGTATAAATCCCCCCCGCACAGTCCCCGCGAGCCGGACAACTTTCTCATGGCTTCTGGAGGGAAATACTGTTGGAATGCTCAACCGGTGTCGCTCATTCAGCCGACAGAAACTTTCAACCGGTTTTCCCCATTATGTAGCGAGTCGGAGTCTGAGTCTGAGTCTTCTCTTGTCTCTACTCCTCCCGTTACGGGGTCTGAGACGCCGAAGGCTCCCACCATTAGCTCTGACAAATTGAAAACCCTAGTCATTGGCGACTCCATTACCCGCAGTATTAGACTTAAAACGAATCACCCAGCGATCATACACTGTTTACCAGGGGGCAGGGCTACCGACGTTAAGGCTAATCTAAAGATGGTGCTGGCTAAAGCTAAAACTGGCGAGTGTAGAGAGTATAGAGAGTATAGAGATATTGTTAACAGCGGGAGGCAGGGCTTTCTCCTATAGATCTCCATTTTTATGGAACAGTCTGCCTACCCATGTGAGAGACGCAGACTCGGTCTCAACCTTTAAGTCTTTACTGAAGACTTATCTCTTCAGTAGGTCATATGATTGAGTGTAGTCTGGCCCAGGAGTGTGAAGGTGAACGGAAAGGCTCTGGAGCAACGAACAGCCCTTGCTGTCTCTGCCAGGCCGGTTCCCCTCTCTCCACTGGGGTTCTCTGCCTCTAACCCTGTTACAGGGGCTGAGTCACTGGCTTGCTGGTGCTCTTTCATGCCGTCCCTAGGAGGGGTGCGTCACTTGAGTGGGTTGAGTTACTGACGTGATCTTCCTGTCTGGGTTGGCGCCCCCCCTTGGTTTGTGCTGTGGTGGAGACCTCTGTGGGCTATACTCGGCCTTGTCTCAGGATTGTAAGTTGGTGGTTGAGGATATCCCTCTAGTGGTGCGGGGGCTGTGCTTTGGCAGAGTGGGTGGGGTTATATCCTTCCTGTTTGGCCCTGTCCGGGGTTTCTTCGGATGGGGCCACAGTGTCTCCGGACCGCTCCTGTCTCAGCCTCCAGTATTTATGCTGCAGTAGTTTATGTGTCGGGGGGCTGGGGTTAGTTGGTTATACCTGGAGTACTTCTCCTGTCTTATCCAGTGTCCTGTGTGAATTTAAGTATGCTCTCTCTAATTCTCTCGTTCTCTCTTTCTCTCTGAGAACCTGAGCCCTAGGACCATACGTCAGGACTACCGGGCATGCTGACACCTTGCTGTCCCCAGTCCGCCTGGCCTTGCTGCTATTCCAGTTTCAACTGTTCTGCCTGCGGTTACGAAACCCCTACCTGTCCCAGACCTGCTGTTTTCAACTCTTAATGATCGGCTATGAAAAGCCAACTGAGAGACCTGAGCCCTAGGACCATACGTCGGGACTACCGGCCGTGGTGACTCCTTGCTGTCCCCAGTCCGCCTGGCCTTGCTGCTATTCCAGTTTCAACTGTTCTGCCTGCGGTTATGGAACCCCTACCTGTCCCAGACCTGCTGTTTTCAACTCTTAATGATCGGCTATGAAAAGCCAACTGAGATTTATTCCTGATTATTATTTGACCATGCTTGTCACTTATGAACATTTTTGAACATCTTGGCATGGTTCTGTTATAATCTCCACCCGGCACAGCCAGAAGAGGACTGGCCACCCCTCATAGCCTGGTTCCTCTCTAGGTTTCTTCCTAGGTTTTGGCCTTTCTAGGGAGTTTTTCCTAGCCACCGTGCTTCTACACCTGCATTACTAGCTGTTTGGGGTTTTAGGCTGGGTTTCTGTACAGCACTTCGAGATATTAGCTGATGTACGAAGGGCTATATAAAATAAAATTGATTGATTGATGATTGATTGATCCACGTCGGCACCAACGATGTTAGGATGAAACAGTCAGAGGTCACCAAGTGCAACATAGCTTCAGCGTGTAAATCAGCTAGAAAGATGTGTCGGCATCGAGTAATTGTCTCTGGCCCCCTCCCAGTTAGGGGGAGTGACGAGCTCTACAGCAGAGTCTCAGCACTCAATCGCTGGTTGAAAACTGTTTTCTGCCCCTCCCAAAAGATAGAATTTGTAGATAATTGGCCCTCTTTCTGGGACTCACCCACAAACAGGACCAAGCCTGACCTGCTGAGGAGTGACGGACTCCATCCTAGCTGGAGGGGTGCTCTCATCTTATCTACCAACATAGATAGGGCTCTAACTCCTCTAGCCCCACAGTGAAATAGGGTGCAGGCCAGGCAGCAGGCTGTTAGCCAACCTGCCAGCTTAGTGGAGTCTGCCAATAGCACAGTCAGTGTAGTCAGCTCAGCCATACCCATTGAGACTGTGTCTGTGCCTCGACCTAGGTTGGGCAAAACTAAACATGGCGGTGTTCGCCTTAGCAATCTTATTAGGATAAAGACCTCCTCCATTCCTGCCATTATTGAAAGAGATCGTGATACCTCACATCTCAAAATAGGGTTACTTAATGCTAGATCCCTCACTTCAAAGGCAGTCATAGTCAATGAACTAATCACTGATCATAATCTTGATGTGATTGGCCTGACTGAAACATGGCTTAAGCCTGATGAATTTACTGTGTTAAATGAGGCCTCACCTCCTGGTTACACTAGTGACCATATTCCCCGTGCATCCCGCAAAGGCGGAGGTGTTGCTAACATTTACGATAGCAAATTTCAATTTACAAAAAAAAAATGGCGTTTTCGTCTTTTGAGCTTCTAGTCATGAAATCTATGCAGCCTACTCAATCACTTTTTATAGCTACTGTTTACAGGCCTCCTGGGCCATATACAGCGTTCCTCTCTGAGTTTCCTGAATTCCTATCAGACCTTGTAGTCATAGCAGATCATATTCTAATTTTTGGTGATTTTAATATTCACATGGAGAAGTCCACAGACCCACTCCAAAAGTCTTTCGGAGCCATCATCGACTCAGTGGGTTTTGTCCAACATGTCTCTGGACCTACTCACTGCCACAGTCATACTCTGGACCTAGTTTTGTCCCATGGAATAAATGTTGTAGATCTTAATGTTTTTCCACAAAATCCTGGACTATCGGACCACCATTTTATTACGTTTGCAATCGCAACAAATAATCTGCTCAGACCCCAACCAAGGAGCATCAAAAGTCGTGCTATAAATTCTCAGACAACACAAAAATTCCTTGATGCCCTTCCAGACTCCTTCTGCCTACCCAAGGACGTCAGAGGACAAAAATCAGTTAACCACTTAACTGAGGAACTCAATTTAACCTTGCGCAATACCCTAGATGCAGTTGCACCCCTAAAAACGAAAAACATTTGTCATAAGAAACTAGCTCCCTGGTATACAGAAAATACCCGAGCTTTGAAGCAAGCTTCCAGGAAATTGGAACGGAAATGGCGCCACACCAAACTGGAAGTCTTCCGACTAGCTTGGAAAGACAGTACCGTGCAGTACCGAAGAGCCCTCACTGCTGCTCGATCATCCTACTTTTCCAACTTAATCGAGGAAAATAAGAACAATCCAAAATTTCTTTTTGATACTGTTGCAAAGCTAACTAAAAAGCAGGATTCCCCAAGAGAGGATGGCTTTCACTTCAGCAGTAATAAATTCATGAACTTCTTTGAGGAAAAGATCATGACCATTAGAAAGCAAATTACGGACTCCTCTTTGAATCTGCGTATTCCTCCAGGGCTTAGCTGTCCTGGATCTGCACACCTCTGCGAGGGCCTGGGATCGGGAGAGACACTTAAGTGTTTTAGTACTATATCTCTTGACACAATGATGAAAATAATCATGGCCTCTAAACCTTCAAGCTGCATACTGGATCCTATTCCTACTAAACTGCTGAAGGAGCTGCTTCCTGTGCTTGGCCCTCCTATGTTGAACATAATAAACAGCTCTCTATCCACCGGATGTGTAACAAACTCACTAAAAGTGGCAGTGATAAAGCCTCTCTTGAAAAAGCCAAACCTTGACCCGGAAAATATAAAAAACTATCGGCCTATATCGAATCTTCCATTCCTCTCAAAAATTTTAGAAAAAGCTGTTGCGCAGCAACTCACTGCCTTTCTGAAGACAAACAATGTATACGAAATGCTTCAGTCTAGTTTTAGACCCCATCATAGCACTGAGACTGCACTTGTGAAGGTGGTAAATGACCTTTTAATGGCGTCAGACCGAGGCTCTGCATCTGTCCTCGTGCTACTAGACCTTAGTGCTGCCTTTGACACCATCGATCACCACATTCTTTTGGAGAGACTGGAAACCCAAATTGGTCTACACGGACAAGTTCTGGCCTGGTTTAGATCTTACCTGTCGGAAAGATATCAGTTTGTCTCTGTGAATGGTCTGTCCTCCGACAAATCAACTGTACATTTCGGTGTTCCTCAAGGTTCCGTTTTAGGACCACTATTGTTTTCACTATATATTTTACCTCTTGGGGATGTTATTCGAAAACATAATGTTAACTTTCACTGCTATGCGGATGACACACAGCTGTACATTTCAATGAAACATGGTGAAGCCCCCAAAATTGCCCTCGCTAGAAGCCTGTGTTTCAGACATAAGGAAGTGGATGGCTGAAAACTTTCTACTTTTAAACTCGGACAAAACAGAGATGCTTGTTCTAGGTCCCAAGAAACAAAGAGATCTTCTGTTAAATCTGACAATTCATCTTGATGGTTGTAAAGTCGTCTCAAATAAAACTGTGAAGGACCTCGGCGTTACTCTTGACCCTGATCTCTCTTTTGACGAACATATCAAGACTGTTTCAAGGACAGCTTTTTTCCATCTACGTAACATTGCAAAAATCAGAAATTTTCTGTCCAAAAATGATGCAGAAAAATTAATCCATGCATTTGTTACTTCTAGGTTAGACTACTGCAATGCTCTACTTTCCGGCTACCCAGATAAAGCACTAAATAAACTTCAGTTAGTGCTAAATACGGCTGCTAGAATCCTGACTAGAACCAAGAAATTTGATCATATTACTCCAGTGCTAGCTTCCCTACACTGGCTTCCTGTTAAGGCAAGGGCTGATTTCAAGGTTTTACTGTTAACCTATAAAGCGTTACATGGGCTTGCTCCTACCTATCTTTCCGAGTTGGTCCTGCCGTACATACCAATACGTACGCTACGGTCACAAGACGCAGGCCTCCTAATTGTCCCTAGAATTTCTAAGCAAACAGCGGGAGGCAGGGCTTTCTCCTATAGATCTCCATTTTTATGGAACAGTCTGCCTACCCATGTGAGAGACGCAGACTCGGTCTCAACCTTTAAGTCTTTACTGAAGACTTATCTCTTCAGTAGGTCATATGATTGAGTGTAGTCTGGCCCAGGAGTGTGAAGGTGAACGGAAAGGCTCTGGAGCAACGAACAGCCCTTGCTGTCTCTGCCAGGCCGGTTCCCCTCTCTCCACTGGGGTTCTCTGCCTCTAACCCTGTTACAGGGGCTGAGTCACTGGCTTGCTGGTGCTCTTTCATGCCGTCCCTAGGAGGGGTGCGTCACTTGAGTGGGTTGAGTTACTGACGTGATCTTCCTGTCTGGGTTGGCGCCCCCCCTTGGTTTGTGCTGTGGTGGAGACCTCTGTGGGCTATACTCGGCCTTGTCTCAGGATTGTAAGTTGGTGGTTGAGGATATCCCTCTAGTGGTGCGGGGGCTGTGCTTTGGCAGAGTGGGTGGGGTTATATCCTTCCTGTTTGGCCCTGTCCGGGGTTTCTTCGGATGGGGCCACAGTGTCTCCGGACCGCTCCTGTCTCAGCCTCCAGTATTTATGCTGCAGTAGTTTATGTGTCGGGGGCTGGGGTTAGTTGGTTATACCTGGAGTACTTCTCCTGTCTTATCCAGTGTCCTGTGTGAATTTAAGTATGCTCTCTCTAATTCTCTCGTTCTCTCTTTCTCTCTGAGAACCTGAGCCCTAGGACCATACGTCAGGACTACCGGGCATGCTGACACCTTGCTGTCCCCAGTCCGCCTGGCCTTGCTGCTATTCCAGTTTCAACTGTTCTGCCTGCGGTTACGAAACCCCTACCTGTCCCAGACCTGCTGTTTTCAACTCTTAATGATCAGCTATGAAAAGCCAACTGAGAGACCTGAGCCCTAGGACCATACGTCGGGACTACCGGCCGTGGTGACTCCTTGCTGTCCCCAGTCCGCCTGGCCTTGCTGCTATTCCAGTTTCAACTGTTCTGCCTGCGGTTATGGAACCCCTACCTGTCCCAGACCTGCTGTTTTCAACTCTTAATGATCGGCTATGAAAAGCCAACTGAGATTTATTCCTGATTATTATTTGACCATGCTTGTCACTTATGAACATTTTTGAACATCTTGGCATGGTTCTGTTATAATCTCCACCCGGCACAGCCAGAAGAGGACTGGCCACCCCTCATAGCCTGGTTCCTCTCTAGGTTTCTTCCTAGGTTTTGGCCTTTCTAGGGAGTTTTTCCTAGCCACCGTGCTTCTACACCTGCATTACTAGCTGTTTGGGGTTTTAGGCTGGGTTTCTGTACAGCACTTCGAGATATTAGCTGATGTACGAAGGGCTATATAAAATAAAATTGATTGAAAATTGATTTATGGTGTCCTTTGACAGCTCTTTGGTCTTGGCCATAGTGGAGTTTGGAGTGTGACTGCTTGAGGTTGTGGACAGGTGTCTTTTATACTGATAACAAGTTCAAACAGGTGCCATTAATACAGGTAACAAGTGGAGGACAGAGGAGCCTCTTAAAGAAGAAGTTACAGGTCTGTGAGAGCCAGAAATCTTGCTTGTTTGTAGGTGACCAAATACTTATTTTCCACCATAATTTGCAAATAAATTCATGAAAAATCCTACAATATGATTTTCTGGAATTTTTTTTCTCAATTTGTCTGTCATATTTGACGTGTACCTATGATGAAAATTACAGGCCTCTCTCATCTTTTTAAGTGGGAGAATTTGCACAATTGGTGGCTGACTAAATACTTTTTTTCCCCACTGTATATATCATTAGGCTGTATGTATTTTTAGACACCTATTGTAAATGTGTATTATTGTAGGTTCACCAAGGAAATGAAATTCACGAGTACCACAATGCCTTCTCAAATATATATTATTTGAATAGCAGGACACTATAAAGTCCATTATTCCTCTGAAGTGTATGAATTAGGCTGTTTGAGAACGTTTGAATACTAAGCAACCTGCATACACATTGTTTGAAGTACAATAGACCAACATAGCTAATGTAGTAGGTCAAAGCTGTGTACTGGAAAACCTTGGTAGAGCATGGGTGGAGTAAGCATTGCAGTTCGGACCGGTGTGACTTTAATAACAATGGATGATTTCACAGAGAACATATTGTAATAATCTGTTATCAGTGAAAAATACACAGTATTTCATGATTTTAGATTTTACCGATGCCAGATAAACTGACACAGACACCCACACATAAGGGGATTGGAAAGCATCAATTGTCACACAGTACTGTCTAGGCCCCTTACTTTTTTCAATCTTTACTAACAACATGCCACTGGCTTTGAGTAAAGCCAGTGTGTCTATGTATGCGGATGACTCAACACTATACATGTCAGCTACCACAGAGACTGAAATGACAGCAACACTTAACAAAGAGCTGCAGTTAGTTTCAGAATGGGTGGCAAGGAATAAGTTAGACCTAAATATTTAAAAAACTAAAAGCATTGTATTTGGGACAAATAATTTACTAAACCCTAAAACGCAACTAAATTTTGTAATGAATGATGTGGAAATTGAGCAAGTTGAGGAGACTAAATTGCTTGGAGTAACCCTGGATTGTAAACTGTCATGGTCAAAACATATTGATACAACAGTAGCTAGGATGGGGAGAAGTCTGTCTATAATAAAGTGCAGCTCTGCATTCTTAACAGCGCTATCAACAAGGCAGGTCCTACAGGCCCTAGTTTTGTCGCAACTGGACTACTGTTCAGTTGTGTGGTCAGGTGCCACAAAGAGGGACTTAGGAAAATTGCAATTGGCTCAGAACAGGGCATCACGGCTGGCCCTTGGATGTACACAGAGAGCTAACATTAATAATATGCATGTCAATCTCTCCTGGCTCAAAGTGGAGGAGAGATTGACTTCATCACTACTTGTATTTGTGAGAGGTATTGACATGTTGAATGAACTGAGCTGTCTGTATCGGCACACATCTCAGACACCCATACATTCCCCACAAGACATGCCACCAGAGGTCTCTTGACAGTCCCCAAGTCAAGAACAGAATATGGGAGGTGCACAGTACTACATAGAGCCATGACTAAATGGAACTCTATTCCACATCAAGTAACTCATGCCAGCAGTAAAATTAGATAAAAAAACTGATAAAAATACACCTTATGGAAGAGCGGGGACTGTGAAGCAACACAAACATAGACACATGCATACAAACACACGATAACATACGCACTATACACACATGTACACATGGATTTTGTGTTATAGATATGTGGTAGTAGAGCAGAGGCCTGAGGGCACACACATAATATGTTGTGAAATCTGTTATGAATGTATTGTAATGTTTTTAAAATGTATAACTGCCTTAATTTTGCTGGACCCCAGGAAGAGTAGCTGCTGCCTTGGCAGCAGCTAATGGGGATCCATAATGAATACAAATACAAAAACACAGTTACACTAGGCATTAACAGTATGCAGACATGTCACTTATAGCTAAACCTGGTTGATGATTGACTGACACTGATATATACAGGAACATGAACACATACTGTAGATGTACAGATAGGATAAGTCAAACTGATCATTGGTATACAATCTCTCTGTCCCACTCAATTCAATTCAATTCAAAGGGCTTTATTGGCATGGGAAACATATGTTTACATTGCCAAAGCAAGTGAAATAGATAAACAAAAGTGAAATAAACAATAAAAAATTAACAGTAAACATTACACTCACAAACGTTTCAACATAGAGACATTTCGAATGTCATATTAAGGCTATGTACAGTGTTACAACGATGTGCAAATAGTTAAAGTACAAAAGGGAAAATAAATCAACATAAATATGGGTTGTATATACAATGGTGTTTGTTCTTCACTGGTTGCCCTTTTCTTGTGGCAACAGGTCATCAATCTTGCTGCTGTGATGGCACACTGTGGTATTTCATCAAAATTTGATTTGTTTTTGAATTCTTTGTGGGTCTGTGTACGCTGTGGGTTTGTGCCACTGTGTACTCTCTGGACAACAACACAATTAGACCCAACCAAATCATTAGAAAACAAAAAGATAATTACTTGACACATTGGAAAGAATTTACTAAAAAACTGAGCAAACTGGAATACTATTTGGCCCTAAACAGAGAGTACACAGTGACAGAATACCTGACCAGTGTGACTGACACAAAATTAAGGAAAGCTTTGACTATTTACAGACTCAGTGAGCATATCCTTTCTATTGAGAGAGGCCGCTTGCTTAGGGGACTCTTCTCTAGATTAATCTCTCTGTAGGTGATGGCTTTGTTATGTTGTTTGTTTAGTGTGTTCCAATTTTCCCAGAAGTGGTTAGATTCTATGGATTCTTCAATTACATTGAGATGATTTCTGATGTGCTGTTCCTTATTTTTCCGTAGTGTATTTCACCATAGTGAAGGTTTTCTTGGTCTCTATGTTTTTGGTTGGATAGGTTTCTCAATTTCTTTCTTAGGTTTTTACATTCTTCATCAAACCATTTGTCATTGTTTTACATTTTCTTAGGTTGTCTACTTGAAATTTTTAGATTTGATAGGGATTCTGAAAGATCATATACAGTGGGGAGAACAAGTATTTGATACACTGCCGATTTTGCAGGATTTCCTACTTACAAAGCATGTAGAGGTCTGTCATTTTTATCATAGGTACACTTCAACTGTGAGAGACGGAATCTAAAACAAAAATCCAGAAAATCACATTGTATGATTTTTAAGTAATTCATTTGCATTTTATTGCATGACATAATTATTTGATACATCAGAAAAGCAGAACTTAATATTTGGTACAGAAACCTTTGTTTGCAATTACAGAGATCATACGTTTCCTGTAAGTCTTGACCAGGTTTGCACACACTGCAGCAGGGATTTTGGCCCACTCCTCCATACAGACCTTCTCCAGATCCTTCAGGTTTCGGGACTGTCGCTGGGCAATACGGACTTTCAGCTCCCTCCAAAGATTTTCTATTGGGTTCAGGTCTGGAGACTGGCTAGGCCACTCCAGGACCTTGAGATGCTTCTTACGGAGCCACTCCTTAGTTGCCCTGGCTGTGTGTTTCGGGTCATTGTCATGCTGGAAGACCCAGCCACGACCCATCTTCAATGCTCTTACTGAGGGAAAGAGGTTGTTGGCCAAGATCTCGCGATACATGGCCCCATCCATCCTCCCCTCAATACGGTGCAGTCGTCCTGTCCCCTTTGCAGAAAAGCATCCCCAAAGAATGATGTTTCCACCTCCATGCTTCACGGTTGGGATGGTGTTCTTGGGGTTGTACTCATCCTTCTTCTTCCTCCAAACACGGCGAGTGGAGTTTAGACCAAAAAGCTCTATTTTTGTCTCATCAGACCACATGACCTTCTCCCATTCCTCCTCTGGATCATACAGATGGTCATTGGCAAACTTCAGACGGGCCTGGACATGCGCTGGCTTGAGCAGGGGGACCTTGCGTGCGCTGCAGGATTTTAATCTATGACGGCGTAGTGTGTTACTAATGGTTTTCTTTGAGACTGTGGTCCCAGCTCTCTTCAGGTCATTGACCAGGTCCTGCCGTGTAGTTCTGGGCTGATCCCTCACCTTCCTCATGATCATTGATGCCCCACGAGGTGAGATCTTGCATGGAGCCCCAGACCGAGGTTGATTGACCGTCATCTTGAACTTCTTCCATTTTCTAATAATTGCGCCAACAGTTGTTGCCTTCTCACCAAGCTGCTTGCCTATTGTCCTGTAGCCCATCCCAGCCTTGTGCAGGTCTACAATTTTATCCCTGATGTCCTTACACAGCTCTCTGGTCTTGGCCATTGTGGAGAGGTTGGAGTCTGTTTGATTGAGTGTGTGGACAGGTGTCTTTTATACAAGTAACGAGTTCAAACAGGTGCAGTTAATACAGGTAATGAGTGGAGAACAGGAGGGCTTCTTAAAGAAAAAACTAACAGGTCTGTGAGAGCCGGAATTCTTACTGGTTGGTAGGTGATCAAATACTTATGTCATGCAATAAAATGCAAATTACTTAAAAATCATACAATGTGATTTTCTGGATTTTAGTTTTAGATTCCGTCTCTCACAGTTGAAGTGTACCTATGATAAAAATTACAGACCTTTACATGCTTTGTAAGTAGGAAAACCTGCAAAATCGGCAGTGTATCAAATACTTGTTCTCCCCACTGTATACTGTTTAGGCTTTCTACTGCCAAGTTTACACCTTCACTATTATAGTGAAATATTTTGTCCAGGAAGTTGTCTAAAAGGGATTGGATTTGTTGTTGCTTAATAGGTTTCTACACTACTTTCCTTACATAGCATTTCTTAATATTGTGTAGTTCCTTTGGGTTTGATGCCTCATGATTGAGTATTACTCTGTTCAAGTAGACTGTGATCTGATAGGTATCAGTGGGCTGCAGTGGCGGCTCCTGAAAAAATTCTCAGGAGGGGCAATTTTTCTGATGATTTAGGTGACCTACACACATTTAAAAAAAGATATGTCCAGCAACAACATGAAGACAGGGGCAGCATATAAGTCAATACCAGAAGCATTTATTGACTGATCTCAAAAGTGTTGGCTTACCAGGGTTGGTGGAGCCCTCAGTTTCATCTTTGCCTCGCAAAGCTAACTCAAACACTCCGCAAAACTTCACACACTGGATTAGCCGGCTGAGGATGTGGCGGTTCTTGCTAATGTCGTAGTAAATATATTTGTTATAGTGAATATGGAATATGATATGTTGAGTAAAATGTTGTGCTAAGATCTATTTAGGTCAGGAGCTGGTTATAAGTTATGTTCCTATCCAATAACAATGGACAAAAGGGTCCTATCTTGTCAGCCTTGTCAGCAGGTGGCCAAGGACAACACCCACGCCATAGGCCTCTCAGTTCTTCCAACTCACGAGTTCTTGCTCTGAGGACACACACACACACAAACACACACACACACACATCATCACTGTTAAACACACACACACACACACACATCATCACTGTTAAACACACACACACACACACACACACAAAAATCCCCTCTCTTAGGCTGAACATTTGAAGACAGAGAACCCGACTCAGAGCCAATGCAACAGTGACAGTAGCCTGCAGGGGACCTCGCCCAACTCATCAGGACCAATCAGAAGATCAGAACTACTAGATTGAACCTACTTCATTTATTGCATAAAATGTCTGCACACAATGTTTGGGGCTCTCTTCAGAATAATAATAATAATAATAATAATAATAATATGCCATTTAGCAGACGCTTTTATCCAAAGCGACTTACAGTCATGCGTGCATACATTTTTGTGTATGGGTGGTCCCGGGATCGAACCCACTACCTTGGCGTTACAAGCACCATGCTCTACCAGCTGAGCTACAGAAAGTGGATACTCATGGATGCGCATTGCAATTGTAAAATGTCAACACAATTGGAGACACCACATCATTTTTGGAGACATGTTATTGACAGTAAACTATTGTAGATGCGACTGCTAACTAAATAAAACATTTTAGCTGGCTAGCTAATCATCTTAGCTAAATGTGGGGCAAACAATTCAGTTATTTACCGTTAATTTGAGGGATTGGGGTGAAAGAAATCGAGTTACATAGTGATACTTTACGATATACTGTATTGACAATATCGCAATATTTTAGCGCTAGTTGGCTGTACCTGCACCAAAACACCATTATTGTTCCTTCATAGCTTGTTCTCAATCTTTTCACATTGGGAGCAAATTTGTTTTCAGCACTTTTATTTCCATGACTGATCAAAACTTCGTTCTCATGGCTTTCTGATCCCTCTGCAACAGACATATGGTGCGCAATAAAATCACAGTATCGAATCGCAATACGTATAGAATCATGAGACTCGCAATGCTGATGCATATATCTTATCGTGAGGTTCCTGGCAATTCCCAGCCCAAGTTCATTTGCCACAACAAATCTCTTCGCTAGCAAACGCGATGTCTTCTCCAAAACGGCAATGTGTCTCCAGCAATGTTTACTTTTTTGACGTTCTATGGCATCTCCACTTTCCAAGCATATATGACCACATGTAATATTTTGGTAAGTGATGCAAATAGTGAACTATGTAGGGCCAGGATGTAAAATATATGTAGCTGCAGCAATTTCTCTTATCTGATATGGTAAGTAATGGGGCTTAATTTATAGCTCCCTAAGAGTTTGACGAACGGGTCCGTGAACGCGATTCCAGATATATTTACCTCTGAATAAACTGCCTTTATTACACCATATCCACATCCAGTAAACTTGTGATTATCAACACTAACCTCATCGTTGTGGCGGCGGACAGCTAGCCTGTATCCCTCGTCATCCAGTTGAGTGAGTGGCAATGTCTTTTTTCGTTCGTACCAATTTTTGGAAAATCCTCGGGTGTAGGACTTTCCGCCTTTAGTAGAAACCTGTTGAATTATTAAATTTGGTCTGGGAGGTCCTAATTGTTTCGTTGCCAATTTATCTCCATTTGTTCGCCGACAAAAAGGAACTTCTTTCAAACAATCCACTATTTTCTCAGTTACGTTCATGGTTACGTAACGTATGACGAAGCGCGTAAGTGCAAGCCCACAGACACCCATTGAGATTGTATTGAAGGCTCTGAAATTTGAAAAAAATAGATTTTACATGGGAGTCTATTACAGACTTCTGGGCGATTTTCAACCTGACTGAAATCGCCCCAAAAGGGGGAGCCATTTGAAGCACGACTTTAGCCTGATTCGACATTTAGTGGCAGTGTGGCACTGTGGCAGATCAGACGTATAGATTACAACACTGATAACTACTGTTGCCGTGATATAATTGATTAGAAAAAAAATCCCTTCCTTTTCCCGTTTGGCAGTGCGTCGCCCATATCGCCCTATTGAACAGGCCGCCCCTGGTGGGCTGACTGTGAACGCTCTGAGAGACTCTGGGTTGAGGTCAGTGATAAAGTAATCCACAGTACTACTGCCACGGGATGAGCTGTTGGTGTTGATGGAGTGTCCTCGAAGCCTACCATTGACTATGTACAGACCTAGCATGTGACAGAGCTGCGACCCATTTTTGTTGGTTGTTTTGTCATAGTTGTGCCTAGGGGGGCATATTGTCACCTCCATTTACATTTGAGTCATTTAGAAGACACTTTTATCCAGAGAGATTTACAGGAGCAATTAGGGTTAAGTGCCTTGCTCAAGGGCACAGACAGATTTTTCACCTAGTCAGCTTGGGGATTCGAACCAGCAAACTTTAGGTTACTGGCCCAAATGCTCTTAACCGCTAGCCTACCTGCCACCTCCAGGTAGGTGTTCGTCCCCCTGTGTGCTGAGATTGTCAGGTTCTTGTCCAGTTCTGGCATTTAGGACGCCACAGACTAGTACATGTCCCTGGGCCTGGAAATGGTTGATCTCTCCCTCTAGGATGGAGAAACTGTCATCGTTAAAGTATGGGGATTCTATTGGGGGAATATAGGTAGCACATATGAGGACATTTTTCTCTGTTGAGTTAATTTCCTTATTCATTTCTAGCCAGATGTAAAATGTTCCTGTTTTGACTAATTTAAAAGAGTGGGTTAGGTCTGCTCTATACCAAAT
>NC_059208.1:8715175-8772675 GCF_020615455.1 Coregonus clupeaformis | reverse complement strand
CCCATCTGGTTTGCTCTTAGTGGGACTATAATTTGATTTTCAACAGGACAATGACCCAACACACCTCCAGGATGTGTAAGGGCTATTTTACCAAGAAGGAGAGTGATGGCGTGCTGCATCAGATGACCTGGCCTCCACAATCCCCCGACCTCAATCCAATTGAGATGGTTTGGGATGAGTCGGACCGCAGAGTGAAGGAAAAGCAGCCAACAAGTGCTCAGCATATGTGGGAACTCCTTCAAGACTGTTGGAAAAGCATTCCAGGTGAAGCTGGTTGAGAAAATGCCAAGAGTGTGCAAAGCTGTCATCGAGGCAAAGGGTGGCTATTTGAAGAATCTCAAATATATATTTTGATTTGTTTAACACTTTTTTTGGTTACTACATGATTCCATATGTGTTATTTCATAGTTTTGATGTAGAAAATAGTAACAATAAAGAAACCCTTGAATGAGTAGGTGTGTCCAAACTTTTGACTGGTACTGTAAGTATTCACACCACTGAGTCATTACATGTTAGAATCACCATTGGCAGCGATTACAGCCTTGAGTCTTTCTGGGTAAGTCTCTACGAGCTTTGCACACCTGGCTTGTACAAATTTTGGCCATTATTATTGCAAAATTCTTCTAGCTCTGTCAAATTGGTTGTTGATCATTGCTAGAAAACGATTTTTATCGATTTTCAAGCAGATTTAAGTCAAAACTCTAACTTGGCCACTCAGCAATATTCACTGTCTTCTTGGTAAGCAACTCCAGTGTAGATATGGCCTTATGTTTAAGGTTATTGTCCTGCTGAAAGGTGAATTCATCTCCCAGTGCCTGGTGGAAAGCAGACTGAACCATTTTCCTCTAAGATTTTGCCTGTGCTTAGCTCCATTCCGTTTATTTTTTATCCTGAAAAACTCCCCAGTCCTTAACAATTACAAGCATACCCATAACATGATGTAGCCACCACTATGCTTGAAAATATGGAGAGTGGTACTCAGTAACATGTTGTATTGGATTTGCCCCAAACAAAACACTTTGTATTCAGGATAAAAAGTTAATTGCTTTGCCACGTTTTTTGCAGAATTACTTTAGTGCCTTGTTGCAAACAGGATGCATGTTTTTGAATATTTTATTATGTACAGGCTTCCTTCTGTTCACTCTGTCAATTAGGTTAGTATTGTGGAGTAACTACAATGGTGTCGATCCATCCTCAGTTTTCTGTTACCACAGCCATTAAACTATGTAACTGTTTTAAAGTAAAATCAAATCAAATTAAGCTTTATTTATACAGCACATTTCAGACATGGAATGCAACACAATGTGCAAAAACAAATAAAAAAACTATGAAAATAAAAGCTGAAATATTAACTTACATCAACAAACATAAGATAAAAACAGAAGAATGACCCAAACTGAATGACTAAAAAGCACCCTAAGGAAAAGCAAATCTAAAAATATTTTTTAAGATCTCTTTTAAATATGTCCACAGTTTCAGCCCCCCCCTCAGGTTCTCTGACTATTCCAGAGGCTGGGGGCATAATAACTCAAGACTGCCTCTCCATGCCTCGCGGTCCTAGGCTTTGGGATAGTTAAAAGGCTTGATTTAAAAACCAATAGAAGAATCTTAAAATTCACAGGCAGCCAGTGCAGAGACCTTAAAACCGGTGAGATGTGTGCTCTCCGTCTGGTCTTGGTCAGTACCCGTGCTGCAGCATTCTGTATGTTTTGCAGTTGACCAATGGCTTTCTTGGGTAGACCAGACAGGGGAACATTACAGTAGTCAAGCCTGCTTGTAATAAAAGCATGGATTAATCTCTTTGTATCAGCCTGAGAGAGAAACGGCCGCACCTTGGCAATGTTCCTCCGGTGGTAAAAAGCTATTTTGACACATTCCTAATGTGTGATTCAAAATTTTGTTCAGAATCTAAAACAACACCTTGGTTTTTTACCTGGTGTTTTATCTTTATTGCCCGTGAATTCTCCCTCTGTGCTTTGGCTCCAACAATAAGGACCTCGGTCTTCTCTTGATTTAGCTGGAGGAAGTTGTGAGCCATCCAAGTATTTCAATTACTAATACAGTGAAGTCCTCTGGTGACTAAAGTCCTGTGGTGACAAAGAAATGTAAAGTTGTGTATCGTCTGCTTAGCAGTGAAAATCAATGCTGTGCTTTCTGATAATGCTGCCAAGGGGTAACATACAGTTGAAGTCGGAAGTTTAGATGCACTTAGGTTGGAGTCATTAAAACTCGCTTTTCAACCACTCCACAAATTTCTTGTTAACAAACTATAGTTTTGGCAAGTCAGTTAGGACATCTACTTTGTGCATGACACAAGTCATCTTTCCAACAATTGTTTACAGACAGATTATTTCACTTATAATTCACCGTATCACAATTCCAGTGGGTCAGAAGTTTACATACACTAAGTTGACTGTGCCTTTAAACAGCTTGGAAAATTCCAGAAATGATGTCATGGCTTTAGAAGCTTCTGAAAGGCTAATTGACATCATTTGAGTCAATTGAAGGTGTACCTGTGGATGTATTTCAAGGCCTGCCTTCAAACTCAGTGTCTCTTTGCTTGACATCATAGGAAAATCAAAAGAAATCAGCCAAGACCTCAGAAAAAAAAATTCTGGTTCATCCTTGGGAGCAATTTCCAAATGCCTGAAGGTACCATTTTCATCTGTATAAACAATAGTACGCAAGTAGGGCGGCAGGTAGCTTAGTGGGTAAGAGCGTTGTGCCAGTAACCGAAAGGTCGCTGGTTCTAATCCTCGAGCCGACTAGGTGAAAAATCTGTCGATGTGCCCTTGAGCAAGGCACTTAACCCTAATTGCTCCTGTAAGTCGCTCTGGATAAGAGCGTCTGCTAAATATATTGAAGCAACATCTCAAGACATCAGTCAGGAAGTTAAAGCTTGGTCGCAAATGGGTCTTCCAATTGGACAATGACCCCAAGCATACTTCCAAAGTTGTGGCAAAATGGCTTAAGGACAACAAAGTCAAGGTATTGGAGTGGCCATCACAAAGCCCTGACCTCAATCCTATAGAAAATGTGTGGGCAGAACTGAAAAAGCGTGTGCGAGCAAGGAGGTCTACAAACCTGACTCAGTTACACCAGGTCTGTCAGGAGGAATGGGCCAAAATTCACCCAACTTATTGTGGGAAGCTTGTGGAAGGCTACCCGAAATGTTTGACCCAAGTTAAACAATTTAAAGGCAATGCTACCAAATACTAATTGAGTGTATGTAAACTTCTGACTCACTGGGAATTCTTAAAATAAAGTGGTGATCCTAATTGACCTAAGACAGGGAATTTTTACTAGGATTAAATGTCAGGAATTGTGAAAAACTGAGTTTAAATGTATGTAAACTTCCGACTTCAACTGTATTTAAACTGAACAGTACCGGACCCAAAATCGAACCTTGTGGAACGCCACATGTGATAGGTATTTTCTCTGGGTTATGTTCACCAATGGTGTCAAAAAACTCTTGACCAGTTAAATAGGTTCTAAACCAATTTAAAACCGGAGAGGCCAACCCACCTCTCCAGTCTGTCCAGAAGGACATCATTGTCACTGTCAGATTCAGCACTTAAATCTAAGAGTAGAAGGACAGAGAGCTGTTTGGCATCTGTATTGGCTCTAAGATCATTTATCTCTTTAACTAAGGCTGTTTCTGTGCTGTGGTCGGTACGAAAACAAGATTGGAATAAAAAAAAAAAGCTGCTTAAGAATGGAAGGTAGGAGATTGGCCGAAAAAATTGTTAAGAGCTGAAGAATCTAGATTACTTTTCTTCAGAAGGGGGGAAAGTGGGGAAAGTGCCTGTGAACAGGGAGTGATTAACAATAGATTGCACTTCTTCAGATATGCAAATAAAAACTGTTTTGAAGAAGGTGGTGGGGATAGTTTCAAGAAGGCAGGTACAGTGGGGGAAAAAAGTATTTAGTCAGCCACCAATTGTGCAAGTTCTCCCACTTAGAAAGATGAGAGAGGCCTGTAATTTTCATCATAGGTACACGTCAACTATGACAGACAAATTGAGAAAAAAAAATCCAGAAAATCACATTGTAGGATTTATTATGAATTTATTTGCAAATTATGGTGGAAAATGAGTATTTGGTCACCTACAAACAAGCAAGATTTCTGGCTCTCACAGACCTGTAACTTCTTCTTTAAGAGGCTCCTCTGTCCACTCATTACCTGTATTAATGGCACCTGTTTGAACTTGTTATCAGTATAAAAGACACCTGTCCACAACCTCAAACAGTCACACTCCAAACTCCACTATGGCCAAGACCAAAGAGCTGTCAAAGGACACCAGAAACTAAATTGTAGACCTGCACCAGGCTGGGAAGACTGAATCTGCAATAGGTAAGCAGCTTGGTTTGAAGAAATCAACTGTGGGAGCAATTATTAGGAAATGGAAGACATACAAGACCACTGATAATCTCCCTCGATCTGGGGCTCCACGCAAGATCTCACCCCGTGGGGTCAAAATGATCACAAGAACGGTGAGCAACCAGAACCACATGGGGGGACCTAGTGAATGACCTGCAGAGAGCTGGGACCAAAGTAACAAAGCCTACCATCAGTAACACACTACGCCGCCAGGGACTCAAATCCTGCAGTGCCAGACGTGTCCCCCTGCTTAAGCCAGTACATGTCCAGGCCCATCTGAAGTTTGCTAGAGTGCATTTTGATGATCCAGAAGAGGATTGGGAGAATGTCATATGGTCAGATGAAACCAAAATATAACTTTTTGGTAAAAACTCAACTCGTTGTGTTTGGAGGACAAAGAATGCTGAGTTGCATCCAAAGAACACCATACCTACTGTGAAGCATGGGGGTGGAAACATCATGCTTTGGGGCCGTTTTTCTGCAAAGGGACCAGGACGACTGATCCGTGTAAAGGAAAGAATGAATGGGGCCATGTATTGTGAGATTTTGAGTGAAAACCTCCTTCCATCAGCAAGAGCATTGAAGATGAAACGTGGCTGGGTCTTTCAGCATGACAATGATCCCAAACACACCGCCCGGGCAACGAAGGAGTGGCTTCGTAAGAAGCATTTCAAGGTCCTGGAGTGGCCTAGCCAGTCTCCAGATCTCAACCCCATAGAAAATCTTTGGAGGGAGTTGAAAGTCCGTGTTGCCCAGCGACAGCCCCAAAACATCACTGCTCTAGAGGAGATCTGCATGGAGGAATGGGCCAAAATACCAGCAACAGTGTGTGAAAACCTTGTGAAGACTTACAGAAAACGTTTGACCTGTGTCATTGCCAACAAAGGGTATATAACAAAGTATTGAGAAACTTTTGTTATTGACAAAATACTTATTTTCCACCATAATTTGCAAATAAATTCATTAAAAATCCTACAATGTGATTTTTGGGATTTTATTTCCTCATTTTGTCTGTCATAGTTGACGTGTACCTATGATGAAAATTACAGGCCTCTCTCATCTTTTTAAGTGGGAGAACTTGCACAATTGGTGGCTGACTAAATACTTTTTTTCCCCACTGTATAAGGCTTATGTTGTGATATCACTTTCCTGAGCATGTCTGTGTCAACCAGGAAAAATAAATCCATTGTGCCTTTGCGTTGTAGGCTAGGGCTCATATCGTCAAACTTCTCATCAGGTCTTGCTTGACTGATACCCAGCCTAATGTTTTTTCATCTTATCTCTGATATGCCGCAAACTCATCACATTTAGATGTGGAGGAAAGTTCATATAGGTTTGCTGGGGTAGGATTGATCAGGCCATCAATGGACGTGAAGAGCACTCTCGAATTCTGATTAATAGTGCTCAAATTAGAAAAATGAGCCCGTCTAGCATTTCAAATGGCCTTGTTATATATGCCAAGTTGGAATATCATAATGGATATCATAATGGATCTGCAACTTTGACTTTATCCACTTCCGCTCTGCCTTTCCGCAATTTCTCACTCATCCAAGGGGCTCTCCATTTACTGGAGCTATGGCATCAATGGTTGCCCTTAATTTGCTATTAAAGTTATCAACTAAATCATCACAAGAGGATGGCAGAATAGGTGGTGAAGTGTTGTTCATACACTCAATCAAATCTGTAGCAACTTCAGAGGTAAAATAGCGTTTCTTAATAATGCTTTCAGTATTACTCTGTGCTATGTGCAACAAGGTAGTAAAACATACACAGTGGTGATCAGATAAAACAACATCAACAATAGAGGAGATGTCAATAGAAAGCCCCTTGGTAATAACCAGGTCCAGAGTATGGCTGCGGTTATGGGTGGGCCCAGTAACATGTTGGCTAAAGTCCATAGAGCTCAAAAGATTCAAAATGTCAATGGCCTTGGAGTCAGTCTCTTTGTCAACATGAATATTAAAATCGCCCAACACAATGATTTTATCATAGTTCTCAAGGACAATAGAAAATAGTTCAGATAAATCAGTAAATAAAGTGGGGCAGTGCTTTGGTGGCCTAAACAGTGTTATGGCCAGCACTGGTGGCCCGAGTGGCGCAGCGGTCTAAGGCACTGCATCTCAGTGCTTGAGGCGTCACTACAGACCCCCTGGTTCAATTCCAGGCTGTATTACAACTGGCCGTGATTGGGAGTCCCATAGGGCAGCGCACAATTGGCCCAGCGTCGTCTGGGTTTGGCCGGTGTAGGCCATCATTGTAAATAAGAATTTGTTCTTAACTTACTTACCTAGTTAAATAAATATTTAAACAGTATAACATGATGCTCAAAGTCGCCAAATGAAATGTCCTTAAAGCTGAGAGCATTTGTAAAAATAGAAGCTGTCTCCCCACCATTTTTCCCTTTTCTGATAGAGTATGAAAAGCTGTAGTCCGGGGGGTAGGCTTCAATAAGAGCGGCGCTACAGTCTGATGACAGCCATATTTCAGTGAGAAACATGCAATCAACTTTGCGCTCAGTAATGAGGTCATTCACGAGAAAGGTTTTACTTGTGATTGCTCTAACATTTAAAAGCGCCATATGTGGGCCACTCAGTGTGGGCCACTCTGCCCCTCGGGCATCTGCCTTGAGGTAACCAATGGAATAACAACCAATTTATTAACGTTACAACCACGTTTTCTGACAGTCTCCAATCTATCAGAATGGCAGGAGATGACAGTTTGTATAAACTCACTACAAGGCATAGTTAAAATAACATAAATTAGGTTACTCACAATAACCATAGTGCCATTTCTACAGGAGTTGATATGCTTTCTAAGTCCTCTGTTGCTTATTCTGACAGGAAGAACTGGAGCACTACCAGACCCTGTCCGTCAGTCTCTAAAACAGGTTGCAATGTTGCTGGAAATAATCCTGTAACCCCTGCGGTTAGGGTGAATCCCGTCTCTTTTAAAAAGTGTTGGTTGTTCGCACAGCAAATCAAAGTTAAAAAATAAAAATAAAAAAGAGACATTCACCATTGGCCTTATGGTGAAATCCCTGAGCGGTTTCCTTCCTTTCCAGCAACTGAGTTAGTATCTTTGTAGTGACTGAGTGTATTGACACACCATCCAAAGTGTAATTAATAACTTCACCATGCTCAAAGGGATATTCATATTTATTTTTTTACTCCTCCACCAATAGGTGCCCTTTCTTGCGAGGCATTGGAAAACCTCCCCTAGTCTTTGTGGTTAAATCTGTGTTTGAAAATTCAGTGCTTGACTGAGGGACCTAACAGATGTGTGGGGTACAGACAGATCATGTTAAACACTATAATTGCACACAGAGTGAGTCCATGCTACTTATTATGTGACTTGTTAAGAAAATGTTTAGTCCTGAACTTCTTTAGGTTTGCCATAACAAAGGGGTTGAATACTTATTGACTCAAGACATTTCAGCTTTTCATTTTTAATAATTTGTAAAAGTTTCAAAAAAAATAAATCCCCTTTGATATTATGGGGTATTGTGTGTAGGCCAGTGACAAAACATCTAAATGTAATTAATTTAATTTAAATTAATTTAAATTCAGGCTGTAACACAACAAAATGTGGAAAATGTCAAGGGGTGTGAATACTTTCTTAAGGCACTGTATCTACAATCATACAGCTATGATAATGATTTTATGTATCAAGAAAAAAATGTGTGTGTTCCCTCCCTGTCAGTGTTTGTATGGCTCTGTGTGTGTCTGCATCTCAACAATTAGTGAGGTGTAATTGACTGAGGTAGGTGATTGTCACCGATTACTGCTATGATGGATAGGCGTGTCACTCAAGAGTGTGTGGGTGTGTGTAATTCTGCTTGTGTTTTACTGTAATGGCAGCTCAGCTTTGATGGTGCAATACCGGTTGGTGATGAGCGTATGTCAACACATGTGGGTGTATAGGTGCGTTTTGAAGTAGCTTAAATGAGTGGGTGGAGTTTTGTATGTGTATATCTGTATACTGTTTTTATGATTCTGATGATTCAGAGCAAGAGCAATAGAGAGAGAGAGAGAGAGAGAGAGAGAGAGAGAGAGAGAGAGAGAGAGAGAGAGGATAAGAGGAGAGGGCCTGTGAAGGGGAGACAGCACCAAATAATTGTTATCTTGCTGACTGTGTTAATCAGTGTTCCATTTCATTAGTGGAAAACATGCCAGGCTGTAGCACTTTCCTGCAGTCAAATGACCAACTCACTCTCTAGTGGCCTCATGGGTGGAACGTTACTAATATCTTTCATAATTTCATCATTAATAAACATTTTTTCAGAAAACCCACCAAAAATCTGGTGTTTCTATGTCAAACAGTTTTGTTATATTTCAGTCTTCTGTGATGTGTATAAAGTGTAATATTGGGCAAACTCAAAACTGAATACATTTAAACTCTATATCTGACATGGTACAGGTGTCTTTAAAAAAACGTAACCGTGTGTGAGGTATATACTTTTGTTTCAAAGTAGATTTGTTTAAGACTACCAAGAAACACTCTGTGTGACCCTGATTTAGCCCACTGCAGTAAAAGGGTAATGTTTTAAAGATCGACCAAATTTCTATCCTTTCGACAGGGGTGGATTTTTATTTTGTCTAACTTTCTTTATTGCGTCAAATTATGATAGAAACTGTGCAAAACGAGAGGTTTTTTTCCGCCCTAATTCTGTCCACAAATATAAGCCCACGAAGTGAGACATTTCAATGAGAGAGTCTCAAATTTGGTCAACAAAAAATATAATTGCTAATTTGTTACGTGAGGCTTATTTGATCGAATAGAAGTTTCGTAATGGTTAGGTTGTTATGAATGGTCTGATGTAAGTGGACGCTCTTGGCATTTCGGCAAACTTTGAAAAAAGACAACAGACACACAGACACACTTATCATGGATATAACCCGTTTTGTCATGGATATTGTTGTTGAGGGCTTCCACTAGTAGTCAACTGGGTGGGGATTCCTATGAGTTGGGAGCAATCAGCCAACGAAGAAGAACATTTACTACTTTAAAATGGAGATAGCCTCAATGGCGCTGCCCAACCTGTCACAGACACTATAATGGCAAAGATACAGATTTAGATTCAGATTTACAAAGATGTAAAGATGAGTCCTTTATCTATCTCTATGGCCTGTTGTTCACATACGTATCTGCCCTCTCATTGGCTAGAATGGTCCCACCTGATCTCACCTCCTCCCGCCTGCCTTCAATGTTTGAGTACAGGTATTTCCATTGTTAGAGCAGTCACTCGACTATCTTGTTGAGATGGCGCTGCAGCGGATAGTAGATGGCTTACAGGCTCCTAACCAATTCTGCTATGTTGTGTGTTTTTTTTTACGCTGATCTTAACTGTTTTTGTACATAATGTTGATGCCATCATTTCCTATGACCGAAAACAGCTTCTTAGCATCAAAACCAGTGGAGGCTGCTGAGGGGAGGACGGCTCATAATAATGTCTGGATGGAGTAAATCGAATGGCATCAAACACACGGAGACCATGTGTTTGATGAATAATTGATTAATTAACAACAAAAAGGTAACATGTGCTTTTAATTCTGGTGCCGCTCTGCACACATAAGCTTGTTATCTAGCTAGCTCAAGCTCGTTAGCTAGCTAGCTGAAAGGACATTGAAAGTTCCTCCATAGAAGCCACTCTTCCTAGGTATAATTCTGTGGACCTTATTCAGATAATGCATGTCATAACAAGATGCCCAGTGCTTCCAACCCTTCCTCCTCCTCAACCCTCTCTTGCTTTCTCACCACCCGCAAAATTTCAGTCACATCTTGCGCCGTAGGCTACACTTGTCTGTCCATCACGCATGTAAACAACTAGCTTTCCTGCTCTCTCTATCCACACTGATTGGTCAAGTAATTTAATGAATATATGTAAAAAAAAACGGTTGATTTCACAGTTTAAAAAAGGAACAGAAAGAAATTATATAAACTGGTACTTTTTGGGGGGTTCGAACCGGTGTCAAAACGTTATTTTGCTGGTCCAAACAGTCAAACGGAATGACAAAATAATGGTTGTGTTCAGAACAAAACGATTAGAAAATAATTTCGGTTCCAACCCCTGAATCTATGTTTCTCAGAGTCATGGCTTAACGAGGACATGGATGATATACATCTCGCTGGTTTTTCTTTGCATCGTCAAGACCGGACGGCAAGACTTGGGTAAGACGAAGAGAGGAAGGGTGTGTCTCTTTGTTAACAACAGCCAGTGCGAAATCTCTAATGTTAAGGACGTCACAAGTTTTTGCTCGCCTGAGTTAGAATACTTAATGATAAGCTGCAGACCATCTATATTTTGCGTAGCTGTCTATTTACCACCACAAACTTATGCTGGCACTAAGACCACACTCAACTAGCTGTATAGAGCCATAAGAAAACAAGAAAATGCACATCCAGAGGCAGCATTTCTCGTGGCCGGTGATTTTAAAGCAGGGAAACTGAAATCGATTTTACCTCATTTTTACCAGCATGTCACCTGTGCAACTAGAGGCGACAAAACACTTAATCACTTTTACTCCACGCACAGAAACGCATACAAGGCCCTCCCTTGTCCTCCCTTTGGCAAATCAGACCATAACGCTATCCTCCTGCTTACAAGCAAAAACGCGCTCAATTTGGAAGTGGTCCGATGAAGCGGATGCTAACCATGTTTGAACTTTAAGGAAACGTTCTGTTAAAGTAATGAAATACAAGAAAATAATGTTTTTTTGTGAAGTTCCTTTAATGTGCTGAGAATGTTCCAAAGCCTGGCAACTATCCTACACCATTCCCAGAAAGTTGTGGGAAGGTTGTATGCAAAATAATCATAGTACAACCATGCTCTCACCAAGCTCTTAGAAACATATGGTTCTCAGAACATTATGTGTTAGATGGTTTGTCAGTCTGACTACTGTCATCACCACTAATACATGGCAAATCAAACAATATTTGGAGATAGCTATCTAGTTTATCCTCTGAAAGTTAGCTTGTTAACTAGCCAAATTGACGTGATCTGTCTAGCAAGCTAACGTTAGCCAATTTGACGTGGTCCCATCAATCAATGTAGCCTCTCATATGTCTGTCAGCAGCATTCGCGATTAAACACTCCTAAAAACAATGTTGAAAGGGGGATAATGTTAGCTAAGTTAGGTAGGCCTACGTTGGTTGGAGAAAAAAAGTACATAACCGACCACTATGTTTAGCCAACTGTAAACCTACAGAGTTTCTAGCTACTAGTAGCTTGGTAAACACAGCTAGCTATACATTACATTGGCAAATGCGCCCTTCTGCTGCTTGACAGGCAGAGCTCATAAAGGATGGGAAATTGATCTAAACCACACATACTTGTCAGGTATAGTACATTTTTATTTTATGTCACTTAAATGTCCAATTATTGGTGGCCAAAATTGAGAGCTAGAGGTGTAATCCAGCTGTGTTTCTGCACTGTAATGCATTGGAGCGGGCTGTGCTTGCCCCCAGCTGGGAATCGAATGTTTGAAATGGAAAGAAATACACTACATGATCAAAAGTATATGGACACCTGTTCGTCAAACATCTCATTCCAAAATCATGGGCATTAATATGGAGTTGGTCCCCCTTTGCTGCTATAACAGCCTCCACTCTTCTGGGAAGGCTTTCCACTAGATGTTGGAACATTGCTGCGGGGACTTGCTTCCATTAAGCCACAAGAGCATTAGTGAGGTCGAGCACTGATGTTGGGCGATTAGGCCTGGCTCGCAGTTGGTGTTCCATTTCATCCCAAAGGTGTTCGATGGGGTTGGGGTCAGGGCTCTGTGCAGGCCAGTCAAGTTCTTCCACACCGATCTAAACAAACCATTTCTGTATGGACCTCGCTTTGTGCACAGGGCCATTGTCATGCTGAAACAGGAAAGGGCCTTCCCCAAACTGTTGCCACAAAGTTGGAAGCACAGATATAATATCATTGTATGCTGTAGTGTTAAGATTTCCCTTCACTGGAACTAAGGGGCCTAGCCCGAACAATGAAAAACAGCCCCAGACTATTATTCCTCCTCCTCCAAACTTTACAATTGGCACTATGCATTTGGGCAGGTAAAACCTGGCAAATCCAAATTTGTGAAGCGTGATTCATCACTCCAGAGTCCAATGGCAGCGAGCTTTACACCACTCCAGCCGACACTTGGCATTACGCATGGTGATCTTAGGTTTGTGTGCGGCTGCCATGGAAAGCCATTTCATAAAGCTCCCGACAAACAGTTATTGTGCTGACGTTGCTTCCAGATGCAGTTTGCGACTCTGTAGTGAGTGTTACAACCGAGGATGGACAATTTTTACGCGCTACGCGCTTCAGCGTTCCTGTTCTGTGAGCTTGTGTGGCCTACCACATCGCAGCTGAGCCGTCGTTGCTTCTAGACGTTTCCACTTCACAATAACAGCACTTACAGTTGACCGCAATGGAATGGTGGCATCCTATGACAGTGCCACGTTGAAAGTCACTGAGCTCTTCAGTAAGGCCATTCTACTGCCAATGTTTGTCTATGGAGATTGCATGACTGTGTGCTTGATTTTATGCACATTTACATTTTAGTCATTTAGCAGACGCTCTTATCCAGAGCGACTTACGTGGGAAACGAACCCACAACCCTGGCGTTGCAAGCGCCATGCTCTACCAACTGAGCTACAGGGGACTACACCTGTCAGCAACGGGTGTGGCTGAAATAGCCAAATGCATTAATTTGAAGGGGTGTCCACAAACTTTTGTATATATAGTGTATGATGTTATTGGCGCTGTGTGTTTTTGATGTTGAGAACTCTATTGAAGCGTGGCTTTTTAATGCTATGCAACTTTGAAGATGGAGTCGTTTGAAGTTATGCATAAGTTGGGTAGCATCCCAAAATGACACTGTATTTCCTATAAAGTGCACTACATTTGACCAAGGCCCATAGGGCTCTGGTCAAACGTAGTGCACTATGTAGTAAATAGGTTGCCATTTAGGATGCAACCCTGGACTCATTTCCAGCTTCTTCTTCTTGATTTATTATTATTTATTTTTTTCTCGCTGTTCTCCTTTAGAGGCTGTTTCCCTCAGTATTGAGTGTTGTGTTTGAAGTGTAGGAATGTTTCAAGGGTATATCTTCCAAAGCAAATCACCCTTTGTGGTAATAATAGTCTTCAGTAGCTGGGCTCATGGCTTAATTGTGTCTCACAACAGATTTCTTTCCTTTCCTTCTCCGGCTGTGGGTCTCTCTCTCTCTCTCTCTCTCTCTCTCTCTCTCTCTCTCTCTCTCTCTCTCTCTCTCTCTCTCTCTCTCTCTCTCTCTCTCTCTCTCTCTCTCTCTCTCTCTCTCTCTCTCTCTCTCTCTCTCTCTCTCTATATATATATATATATATATATATATATATATATATATATACACACTACCGTTCAAAAGTTTGGGGTCACTTAGAAATGTCCTTGTTTTCGAAAGAAAAGCAATTTCTTTGTCCATTAAAATAACATCAAATTGATCAGAAATACAGTGTAGACATTGTTAATGTTGTAAATGGCTATTGTAGCTGGAAAAGGCAGATTTTTAAGGGAATATCTATCTTGAGGCTGGTGTTTTGCGGGTACTATTTAATGAAGCTGCCAGTTGAGGACCTGTGAGGCGTCTGTTTCTCAAACTAGACACTCTAATGTTTTGTCCTCTTGCTCAGTTGTGTACCGGGGCCTCCCACTCATCTTTCTATTCTGGTTAGAGCCAGTTGGCGCTGTTCTGTGAAGGGAGTAGTACACAGTGTTGTACGAGATCTTCAGTTTCTTGGCAATTTCTCACATGGAATAGCCTTCATTTCTCAGAACAAGAATAGACTGACGAGTTTCAGAAGAAAGTTATTTGTTTCTGGCCATTTTGATCCTGTAATCGAACCCACAATTGCTGATGCTCCAGATACTCAACTTGTCTCAAGAAGGCCAGTTTTATTGCTTCTTTAATCAGCACAATAGTTTTCAGCTGTGCTAACATAATTGCAAAAGGGTTTTCTAATGATCAATTAGCCTTTTAAAATGATAAACTTGGATTAGCAAACACAACGTTCCATTGGAACACAGGACTGATGGTTGTTGATAATGGGCCTCTGTACGCCTATGTAGATATTCCATTAAAAATCAGCCATTTCCAGCTACAATAGCCATTTACAACATTAACAATGTCTACACTGTATTTCTGATCAATTTGATGACAAAAAAATTGCTTTTCTTTCGAAAACAAGGAAATTCCTAAGTGACCCCAAACTTTTGAACGTTAGTGTACTGTATACTGTATATATACAGTGGGGAGAACAAATATTTGATACACTGCCGATTTTGCAGATTTTCCTACTTACAAAGCATGTAGAGGTCTGTAATGTTTTATCATAGGTACACTTCAACTGTGAGAGACGGAATCTAAAACAAAAATCCAGAAAATCACATTGTATGATTTTTAAGTAATTAATTTGCATTTTATTGCATGACATAAGTATTTGATCACCTACCAACCAGTAAGAATTCCGGCTCTCACAGACCTGTTAGTTTTTCTTTAAGAAGCCCTCCTGTTCTCCACTCATTACCTGTATTAACTGCACCTGTTTGAACTCATTACCTGTATAAAAGACACCTGTCCACACACTCAATCAAACAGACTCCAACCTCTCCACAATGGCCAAGACCAGAGAGCTGTGTAAGGACATCAGGGATAAAATTGTAGACCTGCACAAGGCTGGGATGGGCTACAGGACAATAGGCAAGCAGCTTGGTGAGAAGGCAACAACTGTTGGCGCAATTATTAGAAAATGGAAGAAGTTCAAGATGACGGTCAATCATCCTCAGTCTGGGGCTCCATGCAAGATCTCACCTCGTGGGGCATCAATGATCATGAGGAAGGTGAGGGATCAGCCCAGAACTACACGACAGGACCTGGTCAATGACCTGAAGAGAGCTGGGACCACAGTCTCAAAGAAAACCATTAGTAACACACTACGCCGTCATGGATTAAAATCCTGCAGCGCACGCAAGGTCCCCCTGCTCAAGCCAGCGCATGTCCAGGCCCGTCTGAAGTTTGCCAATGACCATCTGGATGATCCAGAGGAGGAATGGGAGAAGGTCATGTGGTCTGATGAGACAAAAATAGAGCTTTTTGGTCTAAACTCCACTCGCCGTGTTTGGAGGAAGAAGAAGGATGAGTACAACCCCAAGAACACCATCCCAACCGTGAAGCATGGAGGTGGAAACATAATTATTTGGGGATGCTTTTCTGCAAAGGGGACAGGACGACTGCACCGTATTGAGGGGAGGATGGATGTGGCCATGTATCGCGAGATCTTGGCCAACAACCTCCTTCCCTCAGTAAGAGCATTGAAGATGGGTCGTGGCTGGGTCTTCCAGCATGACAACGACCCGAAACACACAGCCAGGGCAACTAAGGAGTGGCTCCGTAAGAAGCATCTCAAGGTCCTGGAGTGGTCTAGCCAGTCTCCAGACCTGAACCCAATAGAAAATATTTGGGGGGAGCTGAAAGTCCGTATTGCCCAGCGACAGCCCCGAAACCTGAAGGATCTGGAGAAGGTTTTTATGGAGGAGTGGGCCAAAATCCCTGCTGCAGTGTGTGCAAACCTGGTCAAGACCTACAGGTAATGTATGATCTCTGTAATTGCAAACAAAGGTTTCTGTACCAAATATTAAGTTCTGCTTTTCTGATGTATCAAATACTTATGTCATGCAATAAAATGCAAATTAATTACTTAAAAATCATACAATGTGATTTTCTGGATTTTTGTTTTAGATTCCGTCTCTCACA
The DNA here is from genome assembly GCF_020615455.1 of Coregonus clupeaformis. Lineage (NCBI taxonomy): Eukaryota > Metazoa > Chordata > Actinopteri > Salmoniformes > Salmonidae > Coregonus > Coregonus clupeaformis. The sequence continues at coordinate 8,756,513 of NC_059208.1, read as the reverse complement.
GTTGAAGTGTACCTATGATAAAAATTACAGACCTCTACATGCTTTGTAAGTAGGAAAACCTGCAAAATCGGCAGTGTATAAAATACTTGTTCTCCCCACTGTATATCTCTGTCCCTCCCTCCCTCTGTTTGCCTGTCCCTCATTCTGACTTCTCTCCCTTTCTGTCCCTCTCTTTTTGTCTCTCCATACTCGTAAATAATGTTTGAAGTTCTGGTCTCAGGCCTTTGTTAAAATGGTGATGAGTATGCCTTCCTCAAAGTGCTCTCTGGACAATAGTCCATCAACACCACAGTATGTAAGTATGTATGTAAGTATTTCAGATAAAGCTTTATCGTTCTAGCAGACGGTACCATTAGCCCATTGAAGTCTGAAGTTATAGCAGGCTGAGGAGGAGTGGGGATGCCTCCAAAATGCCCCCCCCCCCTCCCATTCCCTATATAGTGCACTACTTTTCACTAGGGCTGTGGTCAAAAGTAGTGCACTATATAGGGAATAAGGTGCCATTTCAGACACAGCTTGCGTTTGGATGTATGTCTCTGTGATGTTCTACTTTTAATGAGCTCTATTAAATCAAGTGGCAGTTCAGTTCAGTTTAGTTCTTAGTTCCTCAGTTCCTCCCAAGAAGGAAAAGTTGGTGGTTAGTTGGCGTTTAATAGTTTCACCACAAGCTTACATAAGACCTTTTAATTCTCTGCAGCGCTGTTCACAGGGCAAATCTTTCCAGGCAGCTAGCTAGCGCCACTGGAGAAAGAGAAGACTCCCTCCCTTCCTTCCTCCCTCCCTCCCTCCCTCCCTCCCTCCCTCCCTCCCTCCATACCTCGCTCCTCTCCTCCGCCAAGAGGCACGCTACGGCAATTAGCCCTTCCTCTGGAGTCTTAATTAGTCGACCTGCAGTGTGTTTGTGTGTGTGTGTGTGTGTGCGAAGAGGGCCGCTCGTCGGTCGTTCAACAGCCAACCAAAAATAGATTTAACTTTAGAAGTAAAGTAGGGCCTTCTCCAATTAATTAACGATGGACTCCAAACGAGCAGCGAGGTAGCGGGCGAGATGAGGGGAGGAAAAGTGAGGCGGAGATGATGGTGAGATGGCGTTCAAACTCTCTGCCATCGACCACCTGATGGGAGGGGGCCACCACGCTTCCCCATGCATGTCTTTACGTTATGTAGCAAACAACTACCCCTTGGGGGTCTCACACTTGCTCCCATAGACAAAACTAGGCAAGGGTGGTTACAGTATGTAGCACACATGTACACAGGCTGAACCCAAAACCAAAGACAATGAGAAGGAAATGCTTATCAGCCATCAAGGCCCTCAGGGCAAACATGGAGATCTGTGATCTGTCTGTAGTGGATGTTCGTTAATATGTTCTTTAATTAGATAGCTAACTGTAACCTTAGATCACTAATTACATTTATAGGTCTTTGTCTTGAACATGCTTCTGTATGCAAACTATCTCCGTATGCCTCAGCCTCCGTCCTCCTGTGACCATCTGTGTGTGTTGCACCACTAGATGTGGCCATGGTGTTGACAATAAACAATGGTGAGACAAATGACGACAGCACTGGAAATAGGGAGTGAAATCCGTGTTGTCATAGTGACGATGAAAGCCTTAGTACTGGCAATGATGTAAGAGATTACGTTATACATAGTGATGTCTACGGTGATGATGATAGTGATGTCTACGGTGATGATGATAGTGATAAAGTAATACTTCTACCCCCCCTTACCCCAACCCAAACCCCAACCCCAACCCAAAAACAAAAAAAAACATTGTAAAGTGGTGATCCCACTGGCTATAAGGTGAATGCACCTATTTGTAAGTCGCTCTGGATAAGAGCGTCTGCTAAATGACGTAAATGTAAATGTAATGTCTACGGTGATGACGGCAGTGCCGCGCACAGACCTTTTGGGGTGCATGTGCTCAAAATAAAAAAGGCCACCAAATTTTTTTTTTACCATTACCGCAATCACAGACTCATTGAGCAATTATTACTTTGATTATTTAGTATAAGTATTGAGGAGCAGGGAGGTTGAAGGTCATTTCATGGATACAGCTGCTGCTCTACACTATCCATAAATAAGCCAGTAATGAGAGCAAATGAATAGAATATTGTGAGAAATACTGTAGCCTACAATAACTATACCCTTTGTTACTTTACTGTAGCCTACCATTCCCTAAATAAGCCAGCATATTTAACAACAACTTGAGGGCAGTGAGTTTAGAACAACAATGACAAAAAAGGTATACAAAAACACATTTTGGGGGAAATTATACTACCACCCAAAAGGACAAAGCCCTATCTGTGGTAGAGCCCTATCTGTGGTAGAGCCCTATCTGTGGTACAGCCCTATCTGTGGTAGAGCCCTATCTGTGGTAGTGCCCTATATGTGGTAGAGCCCTATCTGTGGTAGAGCCCTATCTGTGGTAGAGCCCTATCTATGGTACAGCCCTATCTGTGGTACAGCCCTATCTGTGGTAAAGCCCTATCTGTGGTAGAGCCCTATCTGTGGTAGAGCCCTATCTGTGGTAGAGCCCTATCTATGGTAGAGCCCTATCTGTGGTAGAGCCCTATCTGTGGTAGAGCCCTATCTGTGGTAGAGCCCTATCTGTGGTAGAGCCATATCTGTGGTACAGCCCTATCTGTGGTAGAGCCCTATCTGTGGTAGAGCCCTATCTGTGCACGTGCCTGGATGACGGTGATGATGAGAGCGATGTCTGACGGAGGTGAGTCCTCCGTCTCAGACTGTAGGCAGTGGCATCAGATTACCGTAGTGGACAGACAGACAGTCAGTCAGTCAGTCAGACAGACAGTCAGGGGGAGGACTGTAGACAGGCTAGAAGACAGGAGCAGAGCTGCAGCCTCTCCTTAGTGATAATGAGGTAAAGAGGAGCTCTGCTCGTTGTGCAGGGGAGTGTGTGTGTTGCATGAGTGTGTGTGTTGTGTGTGTGTTGCGTGTGTGTGTGTGTGTGTGTTGCGTGTGTGTGTGGTTCCTTTGAAGGGTGGAACGTTGTCTTACCATGACCACAATAACCTCACAAACACACAACAAACACCCAGGCTACAGAATAGTGTCATCTACAACTACAACATGTCAGAAGATGGACATATTTTAACCACTGATTATGTATTCATGTAATCTCTTTGATTTCAGTGTACATACAATCAGCATTGCAACGATTATACTGTATGTACACCATTTTGCATATTTGCAAATCAGTGGTTTGTTCTAGCTTCAACAGATCTTGACGGCTGGCTGACATGACCACCAGTGTGTGTGTGTGTGTGTGTGTGTGTATTGGTGTGTAGCTGGGCATGGTGCCAACTTATAAATGACAGCACCCCCTCTTGATGGTGCATCTCTGTCTCAAAGACTAATGACACAGAGAGAATCAATTACCCACCAGAGCTTGTGATATGCCAGGCCTGCTAGGAGAGTGTGTGTGTGTGTGTTGCCAGGGCTGGTAAGAGGGTGTGGAGGGATGGTGAGTGGATTAACCCTCTGGGTGCCAGGGATGTACCCATCTCATCAGATCTCCCATCCTCCACTTTTCTGGTTCTCCCTGGTTGTCCCAAACCCCCTGTCTTTGGTTCCCCTGAGCAATTCCACACATTTGGTAAATTTAAGCGCCGGCACACCTGATTCAACTAATCATCAATCATCTAAGTAATCATCAAGCCCGTGATTAGCTGAATCAGGTGAGCTAATACTGGAATAGGGCAAATATGTAGAACAGACTCCAAAGAGCAGGTTGAGAAAATTCTACTTCCTCCATTTGGCCAGACAGTGACGTGTCCATCCTCTTCCCGCTCCTCTCCGTCATCAAGCCCTGCGGAACACCGCGAGGAGAGGAGGACCATTCCAGACGTTCCCAGGAAGCCACAGCCCAGCCTCACCCCATCATCAGCCAGGCGACCAGGGATTCCACAGCCCAGTCCAAGGGAGGGAAGGAAGGCGGGGGAACCCTGTGGGCCCCTGGAGGAGAGGGGTGGAAACCCTGGAGAGGTGGTGAGCAGTGAAGGGTGGGAACCCTGTGGCTTGGGGCTGTGTGTGAATATCGGAACTGACTGGTTGGTTCTCTGATGGGTCAGACATTCCAATGTCCATACTAGCATATCACTTAGTAATAAACCATGTACTGGCCATGCATTCTAAATAGTATACTAGTGAGTATGTATATACGTACATTACTGTGAGTAACAGTCTGCACTGGTCTGTGATGTGTGATGTGTGGATATGAGAATGTGATCAGAGAGTGAAGGGGTTTAAGGCCAATTACTGTACTGTACAGAACTGGGCCCTGATTAGTCAAATCAAATTACGAATTTCCATTTCAGAAAGGACAATGAAGTGCTACTCTATTATATTCTATTTTACTCTGCACCATATTGTGAGAGAAGAGGAAGATGTGTATAAGTAATTATATACACTTAGCCCTCCCTCAGTAACCGCCTGTAACCACAACCGTCTGATGTACAGATTCTGTACAGTGTAGAGTGTAGCTGTTGATAGGGGGGTGTTCAAGACCAAAACACCATGAAAACTGTATAAAAACCTCAAAGGTTTTGGCTGTTTTGGCTGTATGCAGCAAGTCGTAACAACACAACGCAACGACGACACTGGGTTTTGAACTTCTTGGCTAACAGAGAGTAGGTTTGCGTCCCAAATGACCAGAGCCCTATGGGCTATAAAGGGAAATATGAAGGGAAAAGGGTGCTGACATTTGGGACGTAGCCTGAGTCTTTTCTACAGGCCAGCTATCAGACGTGAGAGACGACGCCCTGTGTCTGGTCCCTGATCTCTGAGGCTCTGAGTTTTCAAATTATCCATCAAACAGATCAGAAACTCTGGCTACACTAGCACTTCAAACAGTCTGCTGAAAGAGAGAGTGAGAGAGAGAGAGAGAGAGAGAGAGAGAGAGAGAGAGAGAGAGAGAGAGAGAGAGAGAGAGAGAGAGAGAGAGAGAGAGAGAGAGAAGCAGAAAGGGAGAGTGAAGCAAGGGAGTGGACGGAGAAAGGAGAAAGAGAAAGAGAGAGGGTGTGTAGGGAAATATGGCAGCTGCCAAACTCATCTGCAACATAGAGGAGCTATACAATGATAGGCTGTAGGAAAAAAAAGAGACCTAGCCATGTAATATGCAATACATGTTGCCTCTCTTTTCCTCCATCAGCGGGTTTTATATAGTCTGTCATTGTTAAAACAGAGGGGTTTAGAAACTCTATTCTAGACATGGTTAACTGTACCGCGTGTGAAGTCTTGCCAATTGACGGCGTAGGTATAAAGTTAATATTCAAAGGATACCATTATCTTTATCTCTATCCTCTCGCTCCTCCCCTCTTTCTCTCTCAGTGATGCTGTCCTTCTTTGTGTCTGAGAGCACCTGTTTTTAGACCGAAGACTATATTTCTGTATAGCCAACACATAGTGTATATTATGACTATATATTTCTGTATATTCAATACATAGTGTATATTATGACTATATATTTATGTATAGCCAACACATACAGTATATGACTATATGTTTCTGTATAGCCAACACATAGTGTATATTATGACTATATATTTCCGTAAAGCCAACACATTGTGTATATTATGACTATATATTTCTGTATAGCCAACACATAGTGTATATTATTATTATATTTTTCTGTATAACCAACACATAGTGTATATTATGACTATATATTGCTGTATAGCCAACACATACAGTATATGACTATACATTTCTGTATAGCCAAAACATACTGTATTTGACTATATATTTGTGTATAGCCAACACATGGTGTATATTATGCTACATTTGTTAGAATTACCATTGAGATTGCTCGCTGTACTTCATCTCGATCAGTTGTCAGCTTTTTATTTACCACTACAGCTCTGATGAGGATAGCTTTAGGCTACACCAGTGGTTCCCAACCAAGGGTACTAGGACCCCTGGGGGACTTGGCCTATCCACAAGGGGTACTTGAGAAGACTCATGAGACCATAGACTTACTGTAAAATGCACATGAGGGGTATTTCAGGGGTACTCCGGGCACTCATGAGACCATAGGCTTACTGGTAAAATGCACATGAGGTGTGCTCCGGGCAGAGCAAAACTCAGGAGGTGGTACAGAAACCGAAAAAGATTGGGAACCACTGTGCTACACCACAGAATGGAGGGTGTATTGGTCACAGAGGAATTCAGAAGATCCAGCTCAGGGTTTATCACCCACTCTCTCTTAGCCTTGTCCTGAGGTGGCCTATTAGGCTAGAAGCCACAGCGAGGCCCCCTGGTCTCCTGGTATGGTCCAATTTTGCTGAGGTGGATGATGAGGGCTGCATCACTAGACCTAAGGGTGTTGTGCTCAGGTTTGGGACCGGTCTGTTTAAACTCATCTGACGATTTGATGTTGAGGACATGTATTTTAAGGTTTGGGTTTTGACCGAAATGCTCCAGAGATTCCGATGGTGTGAGAAGCCATTGCGGTGCAAACAGGAGGACTGTTCTCACGCAGATGTGCACACATACGGAGCACACACACACACGGACACACACACAGACACGCACGCACACACAAAGACACACAAAGACACACAAAGACACACAGACACATAGACACTCCTCTCGCTGTCCCAGCCCTAATGACAGGCTCAGTGTACCATAGATGATGGCAGGGGACAGACAGACAGACAGACAACAACAGTCAGCTCACCACAGCTCTGGAGGATAGGGGGACAGTTTTTCTTTATATTAAGAAGTTCAAGGAGATGTATGTATGCACTCATTCCATAACTTTGTTTGTGCATGCATATGTGTATGTGTGTTTACTGTGTGTGTGACTTAGAGAGCAGCGCTGTTGGACCCCACCCAGGGGACATGGCAAGTAGCGGCATCTCATCTTCAAGACAGGGAAGTATTTGTGTGTGTGGAAGCTACAGCTGCTTCCTGCCTCTTCCTCGCCCAAATAAATAAGAATTTTTGATTACAGTAACCAGATGATTAATAATGCAGTAGAGGATAATGATGAGCTGATGAAAGATGGACACTTTTAACATTTTTCCCGGCAGAGAAGAGAAGAGAGGGGGATAATATGTTCTCTCTCTCCCCCTCCCTCTCTCCTTCCTCGCTCCCCCTTCCCTCTCTCCTTCCTCGCTCCCCCCTCCCCCTCTCCGCTCCCTTCATCCCTCCTCCCTCTGTCTGGCCCCATGCAGTGAAAAAAGTTTAAGAGATGGGACGTGGAGGATGAGGAGATGGGGGGATGGTTTTAGGATGGGACAGGGGAAGGAGACAGGGGAGGATGGGGGAGGTCTGGGAGAGGGAGAGGGGACAGGGGAGGATGGGGGAGGTCTGGGAGAGGGGGAGGAGACAGGGGAGGAGACGGGAGGACGGGGGAGGTCTGGGAGAGGGGGAGGAGACAGGGGAGGATGGGGGAGGTCTGGGAGAGGGGGAAAGACAGGGGAGGATGGGGGAGGTCTGGGAGAGGGGGAGGAGACAGGGGAGGATGGGGGAGGTCTGGGAGAGGGGGAGGAGAAGGTCTCTTGTGTCCTACTACAGTGTGTGGATACATGATAGAACATGTTGGGTTGCTCTGTAAAAGCCCTCTATTGCTCCTACCACCCATATTGAGGACCATTTACTGTATGTGGAATCACTGGAAATGGTCGATCCTAATTGATCCACTACTTGACGCCATTGTCCTGAAGGTGTGTGTGTGTGTGTGTGCGTGTGTGCGTGTGGGCGTGTGTGTGTGTGTGTGTGTGTGTCCGTACCGTGATAGAGGCTGACAAGTCTGTGTGTGCATTATTGATTCTCTGATGTGAAAGTTTGATACTTGGCCTCAGGGCTGCATGCACACTGTCTCACCCTGAGGTAACACACCCTTCTATATCCCAATCTGGCATTCAGATGCAGATTGAAAGTGAACCTCTTTACAGTCACTGTCTGATTCACTCTCATACAACCCAAATTCTCATTCATCACAAGGGTGCGTCATTGACTTATAGTGTGTGTGTGTGTGTGTGTGTGTGTGTGCGTGTGTATGTGTGTGTGTGTGTGTGTGTGTGTGTGTGTGAGATAAGGCTCGTTAACGGCCCAATACTGTGCCACAGCTGTGCCAGTCCCAGTGGAGCATCTGCACTGCCATACTGTGCTATACACACACACACACACACACACACACACACACACACACACACACACACACACACACACACACACACACACACACACACACACACACACACACACACACACACACACACACACCTAATCCACTATTTACACCTATCGCTGTGTGTTAGAGAGAGAGAGAGAATGCCAGGTTGGATCAGCGAGGGCGCTGGGAGGTATAGCATCCTCACAGGAAACAAGAGCACCGTATTCAGAGTGTCTGTCTGTTAATGTGTTCCCCTGTAACACAATACACAACCCTACCACCACTGCCACACATACACACACACTCGTAGCACAACACACACATACACTTACACTTGCAAACACCTGCACACAGACCGGAAGAGACACACAGGCACGATGAGGAGATGAGGAGATGCACAACACTGAAAAGGAAATATGGAAATGCAGCAACACGCATGAACACAGAATTGACCACACACTCTACCACAAATTACACGCAAAACAATAACAAATAAGTAGAATCTCTTACTCCAATGTTTTGGGATATGCAGACACATGCACACACAAAAAGACAAAAACACACATGCATACAAACACACATCTACTCATGCACTCAAGGCAATTTGGCTCCTTCCCAAATCCCGTCTCCCGTACAAAGAGCCGTTGTAGTTAGCTGTGTTAATGATCTCAATATGCCTTCCTCAGGAATGTGTGAAAACCAGGCTGCAGCAGTGTGTGTGTGTGAGTGTGAGTGTGTGTGTGTGTGTGTGTGTGTGTGTGTGTGTGTGTGTGTGTGTGTGTGTGTGAATGCCCTCGTTCCCACAGCCTTAAAGGGCCAGCGCCCCCTGTTCCAAACATGACTGGCATACAGACGCCCTGATGGAAAACAGACAGACGCCCTTCAGTATGTCAGTATGGGGCCAGCGTCGGTCGTTGGTGGGCGGGCAGACGGGCTCAAGAGGTCATGCTGGCTGACACCCAAAGTCTACAATGGCAGCAGAGGCGGGAGAGGTGGAGGAGCATTAACCCAGAGGTTAACTATGTACCAGCAGGTTGTGAGCTTTTATTAGTGGAAGAGTGAATCAGTGAAAAGCCCTCAGCTCAGATAAACGGATTGAGTCCAGAGAGCATACACTGGGGAACATGCCAAGATGCACTATTTTTTCATAGGCTAGTTTAAATAATAGGGCAATGCCCCATTCTGCCAGGTGTGGGTTTGGTTCTGTGGATTCTGGAGTGGTGGTCCTGGAGTGGTGGTCCTGGAGTGGTGATCCTGGAGTGGTGGTCCTGGAGTGGTGATCCTGGAGTGGTGGTCCTGGAGTGGTGGCCCTGGAATGGTGGTCCTGGAGTGGTGGTCCTGGAGTAGTGGCCCTGACCCTGTACTGTAGGTCTGCCTAAGGGGGGTCCAGTGGGTCCGATGGGACAGGGTCAGCCTGGCCCAGGTGTGTATTGGAACAATACCTCTCTAACATGGAGGGAGGGGGGCTATGGCTGTGGCTGGATCTGGCCCTGCAGCTGCTAAGGGATTTGGCTGTGAGCTGCCCAGTTAAAGAACAGGTTGAAACAGTACCAGCTATGAAACACCAGGGAGCCTGCATTGTTTCCAACACCTTGCCAAGCCACCTGTGTCTCATAGTAACAACTCAACACCCGCTGCCAACACTGACACATCGACCACCTATTACTCTGCTATGTGTCAGAAACTGGTTCCAAAGCTCATTGGAAAACATTGGGATGGTCGGTTGAGGAGAGAGAGACGGAGAGAGAAAGAGAGAAAGAGAGAGAGAGAGAGAGAGAGAGAGAGAGAGAGAGAGAGAGAGAGAGAGAGAGAGAGAGAGAGAGAGAGAGAGAGAGAGAGAGAGAGAGAGTGAGAGTGAGAGAGAGAGAGAGAGAGAGAGAAAGAGAAAGAAATAAACTACTTCTATGAGCCAACCTTTGTCAATCTCAATGTTTATCTGTGCCAACCAACCTATCTCTTAAATGTGTGGTTTTTGTTGCATTGACAGATCTCAAAGCCCTGTTCCCAATAAAGCCTCTGTTCAAACAAAAAAACTACTTGGTTCTACTTTATAGTTTTCTTCCTTGTCTTTCATGCGTTTCCCTCCCTACTTTTCTGCTCTCCTCTCTCGCTCTTTTTCCCACACTGTCAATCAGTGAGCGAGAGAGAGACAGAGAGAAGGGGGTGAGGGGGGTGGGGGTGGAGAAAGAGAGAGGATCTCCGGTCATTAATCCAGCTCCCTCATTTAGGAACTTTAATTTAGCAGAAAACGAGGCGATGGTATCTGTGTGTGTGTGTGTGTGCGCGCGTGCACGTTAGTGATGCGCGGGTTGACTCATAACCCACATTCCCCGCGTTTATATCTGCGTGGCGGGTGGGTTTAGGGTCATGAAATATTGAGTGGATGAAGGGCAGGTGGTGGCGGGCGGGTTGAATAAAGAGAAAACAGTGCATTAAAAATCCCTAGATGTATCATTCTTGAGCAATTCATATCTATAGGCTACAGTGAGGTTTTTCTTTCATTATTTTTTATCTGGTGTTAGTGCGTAGCCTAAGCTTTAGGGCCTATGGTATTATTTTATGTATCATTAAGGCAAATGTAGGGAGAGGTCAAAGGTAAAATAATAACATTAGTAATAAACATGGCTATGTTTAAATGAATGTATGTGCTCTGTCACAGGGGCTCTCAAACTGTGGCCCATGGGCTTATTATGGACACATTGTATGCATTACCTTAGTTCTTTTTTAAGAAGGGGCCTAGGCCACGCAGCCAATAGAATGATAGAATGAGAGGCTTCATATAGAAAAAAGCATTCATGACCTTTTGGAGTGGACATTGTGTGACAGCTGGATGTTGAAAAAGAAGGGTGGTGCAGAACTAAAATAAGTTAGGAATTTGCCATAAGGGGGTAACTGAATATGCCATGGAGGTATGTTTGTGCATTTGTGTATGTGTATAAAAGGGAGCTCTAAGCCAAAGAGAGACAGCCGTTTCATGGAACTGCTCGGCTTTCGTTATTAGATAATAAAAGTATAATTATTGGATTCACAGGCTCCAGTTTCTTGTGAGATATGTTTGAGTTGACTACTTTCGAGTCATATATATTTCTACGACATATTTGGCGAGCTTTGCCAGGAGTTGATAACAGGGGCCAGAGACGGTGTACATCTGCAGTTATGAAACGGCTTGGACGGACCATACAAACAAAAGCGGCCGCATTTAATAGGTAAGCCAAGTTCTTGCCTATATAGTATAAAGTTGTATGGTTCGATCCGGGGCCCGGCCTCAGCAGCAGAATACCAATAGGTCCCTCCAAATTTAAGAACCTAAAAATTAGAGACTGGAGCTTTTGGATTTAAGAATACATGTTGATGTCACTCTGTTGTTCGTCTGAACCGTTTGTTCAAATCATATGATTCATTTGTTCGTTCCGTCTGTTCAATTCAGTCGACTCATTTGATTCATCTTGCTGATCGCTCTGTCTGGGTCATTTCGGCACGGGCGGCTGTCTAGCTGGTTGAGCGATCAGACAATAACATGTTAAAAAGACCTACAGATACCGCTCGAGACGTGTAGTGGAAGTGAATCGTCTTGAGGACTGCTTAGGTAGGCGAAATCCTGTGCAATAACGCTCTTTCTCTGTGTCGTGGAAGTGTATCAGAGAAAGAGGGCCGAATTTACAGGAGAGCTAAAATTAGCGCTCCAGAGGGCTGAACGGGCAGGTGGCTAGTTAAATTTGGAACCTACGGTTACCGCTCTAATGAGGAATTCATTGTTAGAGGTCTGCTCGGGTAGGTGCGGCATCATCCTGTGTTGTGGTGATGCCAAAGTTAGACAGGGTCGATTAGGTAAAAAAGTTAGGTCATCCTGAGTAGGTGAACGGGTTAAATAGCCACAAGGGCTTCAGAATATAGAGAAATGTTAAATAGAGTAGGTCTGCTCATCTTGTGTGGGTGAATGGTTTGCTTGGGCGGCTGTGAGTCATTCAACTGTCTGATTCATTTAGGCACAAGTGGCTGCTCATCTGTGTGAGTGAGAATAATAAGAAATCCTGCAAGTAAATAGCCTTTCTGTAAGGAAAGGAAATATATTTGAGGTCGTTTGAAGCTTCTGTCTGATGGAGAAAGTGCGTGCCGAATCTCACATTAGGAAAGAGAAGAATAAATGGTGCATGGATATTCATTGACAAACTAAGCGTAGAAAATTCACGTTACCAGGAGGGGTAGAATAAATCCTGTTGGAGGAACAGGTCACGTGTACCGGTGTGATCATATGACATCTATGCATTGTATTCTGATCAATCTTTTAGGGTATGTTTCTGACATTATATTTGGAAACTTTAGAGGTGATGTAGTATTATGATAAATTGACTACAGTAAAATAATAACTGGGATAGGGTTAATATTCCAAATTTGGGCCCTCTGATAGAATAAAATATTCCTGTAGGTTATACAAATAGTAATTAAGCACGTTTGAGAATAACATTGTATAAATATGGAATAAGAGTGGTATAAATGGTGTAAGTGAGTCGCACTCTGAAGTTTGAATGATGAGATATAGAGGTGTGTAAGATAATTATATATACGGTGGAATAATAAGCTATTCTTGTAAATTATATCTTGGAGTTTCGTGCAACAATGCCTGTCATAGAATTTTGTAAGATTAGGGAATAGTGACCAGCATATACGATTCTGGGAGGATTCTATGACTGAGAGGAAGGATTTGGGTAATTTGTTGTTCGTTCCGCTGAGACTAGATTGTGATTAATTGATTTGTGGCAATAAAGAATCATTAGAAACATTAATGGTTTGGTAGATGTGAATATATTAGAATATAATTACTTTTATGGGAGTGTAATTTATTACGAGGGATTGGATAAAATTGTAGGTGTTGACTTGTACGCCCAAACACGTAGACTTACGTGGAGATGAGAGAAAGTACATAGGGCATGTGGTAGAATTAAGCATTATAATAAGTTATCTATTATTTCAGAAGCAGAGGTGATATAGTCAAGGAATTTAGTATATTAGGGGGAAAATATAATTCATTTGGTTAGGTTATTAGATCTGTTTCCAAATCAATGAATGTGGGTTTGACTCGTTGACTGCTAAGTTGTTTACGTTGAGCGTGTGAGATATGTGTCCTTCAAAGCTATTTTCTGATAAAGTGTGGTATGTGCCAGATACTAAAACTACTGACCATTATCATTGGAATAAAGGAGGATTAACTTGTCATTTCAATAAAGCATAGATTCTGCATCGCTGATTAGAGTCTAGGTTTTTTAAAGTATAGTTCAACTATGGTAGTGGGTTGTTTAGATTGACGGAACAGTCAGGATAAGAATAGACAATTTAGCAGCCTGCGTCTTTTCAGACTGAAGGACTCACTTATTCAACGGGAAAGAGGGAGGAGTGACTATAGTCTAATCAGAAAGGACAGTTACATACATTTGAATAGCGGACTGGCAATTGCAATAGAGTTATGGCCATAATTTGAATTGTTTAGGTAGACTGGAATAAAAGTAAGGTATTTTATTAATATGAATATAAATATACTATTAGTTATTGTTGGGTTGTGAATATACTTTCCTAATGCCATGATCTTGTTCTCGGGTGGAGGAGAGTCGTGCTTGCTTGACCGTGTCGAGCTGAAGGAGATGTTTGAAGCGGGTTTGGGTAGTTGGATGGAGGACATTTATGACAGGTTCTGGTTGTTGTTGCTTTGTTCTGTGGTTTGCGTGACACCAGTGATGGTGAATTCTAGAACGATAATTTATTTTCATTACGTGAACCAGGGGATGCAAGGAGCTTTGGGTATTATGCTGAGGGAATAGCACCAACTTATAGTGGGTTTTAGATTTGTTGAATAAACAAACTTATATTTTAAACTAAAGTAATGCAATAGGCTACAATTCTAACATTATCAGTAAAATGCATTATACGTTCATCTGTGGTCCTCTGTAGCTCAGCTGGTAGAGCATGGCGCTTGTAATGCCAGGGTAGTGGGTTCGATCCCCGGGACCACCCATATACAAAAGTGTATGCATGCATGACTGTAAGTCGCTTTGGATAAAAGCGTCTGCTAAATGGCATGTTATTATTATTACTATCTGGAAAAAGCAAATTTAAGACACAGAAGGACAATAAAAAAAACAACAGAAAAATAATGGATACTAGGGGTGCCCAGAGAATCCTAAAGGGGAGGGTCAGCTAGTGGCAGTAACTATGCAGGCTGATGAAGAACCTATGCTGCAGGTTCAGGTGAAGAATAGAGGCGCCCCAATGATGATAGATACTGGAGCAACTTACTCATGTGTAAGTCCAAATTATGCCTCTCACCTCCTCCCCATATCTGGCAAATATGCACAGCCAGTAGAATTTTCATGACAAACGTAGGTAATACATATGACAGTTCCAGTAGAATAAAAAGCAGGAAAAAGCTACGTGTACATATATTAGTGTCAGAACAAATTCCAGTTAATTTAGTAGGAAGAGATACACTGTGTAGAATGGGGGTCCAGATTAAATGCAGATCAGAGGGACTAATAATAGTTAAGGAAGGGGTATGTCCACAGAAGGTAATGGGGAAACCATCATCACATTAGTAAACTATTTTGGTAGAAGGGCTGCGACTTTTGTGGAGCGACGTGTAACGGTGCTTCGAGGGTGACTGTTGTCGATGTGTGCAGAGGGTCCCTGGTTCGAGCCCAGGTAGGGGCGAGGAGAGGGACGGAAGCAACATTGATGCTGTTGACCCTGATCGCTGCGGAAAAGGAGGAGGTCTAAAGGGGGGTGAGTGTAACCGGTGTGAAATGGCTAGCTAGTTAGCGGTGCGCGCTGGTGGCATTTCGATCGGTGACGTCACTCGCTCTGAGACCTTGAAGTAGTTGTTTCCCTTGTTCTGCTAGTGCCACAGGCATGTGGGAAAGTAAAACAAACGAGGCAAGGGATAGCATATTTGAGTTTTCGATGTCACAAAGCATGTTGGAGTGATTAGGTGGTAGCAGTGCGGCTAAGGAAAAGCCTAGGGGTTTAAATCTTATGGGATTTTATTTCGTTTTATGTGCGATGAATTGTGGAATTCACCGGAGAAGGGAGCAGTCACCAGTAATGATCTTAAGGGTTTTCGGAAAGGAGGGATCAGGAGATGTGGCAAGAGAGTGATAATTTCGAATTTAGATTGTGTGGACTGATTAAGAGGTATCAAAATGGAAACCAACTAAATGTGTACTTTTTCTTCCAGAAAAAAGGGGGGAGTGATTCTCTTTTCTTAGAAATATTTTCTGAGACTATAAATAAGGCCTGGCCATTTTTTGTTTGTTTATTGTTTTACTATATGGTGTTCGAATAACCACAAACAAACTACTTCGTATGAAATGTTAGCTGTATAGGATTTTTATTTCTGTTTTGGGTTTTTTGACGGGATGGAAGTGAAATATCTTAAATGTGGGTTTTTATTTACTGAGGGATAAGTAAATATGTGTGATTTATTTTGAAAAGAGCTGTACTAAGGACTTACTGTACACTCGGGATACAACATTTATCCAATTATCTTGATGGTTGTTAAGAGTAGTATACTATTGGATGAAACAATTCATTGAATGATTTCAATGACCTCTGAAATCTGTCCTGGCTTTATAGTGTGACCTGATCACCCACACTGTAAATTCTAGAGGCATGCTGAATTAGGGGGTTAGATATAATAAGGATAATTGTAAAGAAGTATATAATTGGGAAAAAATCCTATATATAAATTAGTCCAAACAGGACAAGGATGAAGTGAGAGAGTTAGTCCTGAAGGAGAGGTATTCCTTGAATAGTGATATGGGATACAGTTAAGTAAAGATATGCTCAAGGGTTGTCATTTTAAGTTTAGTTATTATTTTTGGTTTAACAAGCAGTGTTGTTGTTCTTTTGTTTTTTGAACACATGAATCACGATGTGATGCATGTGTCCAAAGGGGGGAAGGTGTTAACGATTTTGTTTTTTTGGCCTTACAGGGGTTTTAAAGGTGTTTTAATATTTTTTGGGTTTACAGGAGTTTTAATGGTTCAATGGTTTTAATGTTTTTGTGATAGGAAGCAGGGTGTAGAGGAGGTCTGTCTACAACAAGCTGGAAGCAGGTGTGCTTCATAATCTCAAGGCTTCCCTTGACGGATGAGAGGACATAAGTAGCATACTGTGTCTCACCTAACCTAACAATGCTCCTAAGATTTTATTTTCATGAGTGAAGATAACTCTGCCCAACTGAGTAGGAGAGTCTGAGCATTCTCTGCGCCTTGGAGACTATGTGATGGCAAAAGACTACAGAAGAAAGAGCTGGAAAGACCCTATGTGGAGGGGCCTGTACCAGGTGTTGTTGGCTACCTTAATGATGGTAAAAGTGGTGGAGACAGATACTTAGATCCATGTTTTCACTATAGGAGTGTTCCAACCTAAGCCATTGGGTAGCATTGTTGTCTTTTGTGTGTGTCTGTGCTTGTATGTCTTTGCAGCAGTAACTCCGAGCTTCCCTATGGGTAGGCTGGTAGAAGGACACTCTTCGCAGACCGATGTCGATAGATTGAGAGGGACTCTGGCTGATCCGGAGACCCTAGTGATGGGGGAAGGTTAACAACTGAAGTGACCATACATCGTTGTCCAGGATTACACCAACGACGGTACGGATAGAGGGGAGCGCGATCGGGTATCATCTAAACCATTGTACCAGAGTGAGGGAACTGATGATTAAGAGACTTTCAAGACCTTCCAGACCGCCGAGAGATTCCAGACCACCGAGAGATTCCAGACCACCGAGAGATTCCAGACCTCCAAGACGCACCAGATATCCTTATCATTGATTTCTCTACACTTGACTAGTTCCCTGAGAATAAGGGGAATGGAGTACTGATAATAATAAAGAGCAGAAGAACAAGACATAGAAGGGATATAGACAGGATTAGAAAGTATATTCTTGCACAGGCAGGAACCATAACTAAAATGCAGGAAGGGATCACTATTAAAATACAAGGGTTAAAATATTATTGGTGTGTGAGGAACCAGCACAAAGAGTATGGGGAAGTCACATGGGGTAGTGTGACCTTAAGATAATGAAAGAAAGAGACAGGTGAATCATAGACATAAGGAGAACAGTCCAAGACTTAGATAAACCATTTGATGTAGTATTTGGTGTTAGATTTCCAGGGGGAAGTGTTATTGGAGTAGTTATTCCTTGGGAAAGTGCACTAAACCCTGTACATGTTAGAGCTATACCAAATACAGAAGAAAGGGAATTGAAGGAGCCGTTAAACAATGATTGATATAGATGAGTACAATATATTATATTACAATTAAATAAAGAAAATAGTATAATATGCACCACATCTCCGTTTAAAGAATTAACAGTAGTTCAAAATCTTCACAGTTACTAGGACTATGTTATGGTTCAACTACAACTTTTGTCATATAAGGAACTCGGAAAGACCATATTGGCCAGCAGAATGTTTGTAATATTTAGGAAATCCTAAATATAAACAATTTTATGATCAACCAGGATGAGGAGAGAAGTGTAAGCAATTGTTAGAATAGGAACAAGGAAAGGGAAACACCAGAGTAATGTCAAATAGATTATGAGCAAAAATATAGGAATGTTACAATAAAACAATTGGGTTATATAATTTGGGAGAATTCAAGGGAGAATGTGAAACTAGGGGGTGTTTAAACAGATAGCCTTTGGAATACAGGGACCCCTCAAAGGAAAATCTATCAGGCATTAGATAGAAATGGGTATAAGAATGAGTGATGAAACATAATGATTTGTCATGTAGACAATGTTAATAGGGATGTTTTGGATTGGAAATTAACTCAACTGAACTGTTATGATCTGTCCTTTCCTGAGGTTACTACGGATGGTGTCGTAATGCATAAGCAGAAATAATTCGGTCCAGAACGGTGTAAACCTCAATAAAAACCAAAAACCCTCTACCCGGCTGAAGAGGAACAACAAAGGCGTTGAAGATGTTCCTGTCCGACACCACCTCTGCCAGGAGACCTGAAACCAGCATCAAATCAAAGCAATCAATTGCCTTCTCTTTTGTGCCTTTTCTCTCAAGAATGTGACAGGATTCCATGTGGAGTGAGCAGGAGGAGAGAGGTCTATGCAAATGCAATGTTCTTCGTAGTTTGCGTATACTGGTTTGCAAATGAACAAAACAGAATGATGGTGGTGGGGAGGCTCAGGTGTGACATTGGAATTGGGGCATTACCATGGGCAATCCAAGATGAACTATGAAGCTATCTGAAGAACATAATGAAGACGCCAGAAGATTGAGTGCCGGTAGAGGAAGGGAGTGTTAGTTGAGGTAGTATGTTGATTAAGGAGGTATTATACACTGCTAAATTTATAGTAATTTAGACTAGGAATGCATTGGGATACTGATCTGTTGTAATTCTTGTTATGAGGAAGTTAATGCTAGAATTGTGATAATATAAATATACATTCTGCCAGTGTCAATATGTGCCAATGTGAGAGTTTTAACTTTGAATGATGGAACCAAGGTGACTAATTAAGAATTGTCATTCTAAAGTTGTTTTGGGTAATTAATTTGATTATGATTATAAATTATAAGTGGACTAATTGATCTGAATAAGTTATTAATATTAATGCCTAGTGATGTTGACATTGCAATTAATGGATTAGATATTGATATTGATTATTTTGATGGTTATAATACTTGTAATATGGGTGAAAAAATATTATGTAAGCTAAAGATGTTGACACCATTCTTAACATGTCCTAGATATTATTTTTAAGATAAAGTTGCATATGTTGATGTGTTAGGATACTAATACATATATGAGAAAATGCTACAATTAAACAGAAGTGGGGAGCAATGTTTACAAAGATGGCAATCATGATAGGCATAGCACTTGTAGTAATGGGAATGGTTTTTTGCTGTATACTACCTCTGTTAAAATCATTTGTTGATCCAAACCACAGTAAAACAAATAACTGTACAGATCATTGTTACTAGTTCAGCCAAAGAAATACACCCAGTTCAGGGAGCTCCAGGACAGTATGTAAATGAATATGGGAAATTTTGTAAACGTTAAGGGAGGACCAATGGATTGTCCATTTGGGAATTCTGAATGTTTGTATGGAGTTGCTCCTGGGGGTGGATGGGCTTGCCATGGTTACAAAGCCCAATAGAAACATGTGGAGGTTAATTTAGAGGAAAACCTTCTAGACTTGTAATCAATACCTGACTGGGCTCTGGGTCCTCATCAGGATGAGTCAAGTAATGAGGAAGATATATTGGTTTAAATATATGCACTTAAAATGTAGCCACATATGGCAAGGTTAGGAATAAGTAAATGCACAGGCTTATATTCATTTTTACAATTAATATTTGTATTGTTGGGACATTGTTGGAAAGTCCCAAAGGGGGGATTATATGGTATTATTGTATGTATCATTAAGGCAAATGTAGGGAGAGGTCAAAGGTAAAATAATAATATTAGTAATAAACATGGCTATGTTTAAATGAATGTATGTGCTCTGTCACAGGGGCTCTCAAACTGTGGCCCATGGGCTTATTATGGACACATTGTATGCATTACCTTAGTTCTTTTTTAAGAAGGGGCCTAGGCCACGCAGCCAATAGAATGATAGAATGAGAGGCTTCATATAGAAAAAAGCATTCATGACCTTTTGGAGTGGACATTGTGTGACAGCTGGATGTTGAAAAAGAAGGGTGGTGCAGAACTAAAATAAGTTAGGAATTTGCCATAGGGGGTAACTGAATATGCCATGGAGGTATGTTTGTGCATTTGTGTATGTGTATAAAAGGGAGCTCTAAGCCAAAGAGAGACAGCCGTTTCATGGAACTGCTCGGCTTTCGTTATTAGATAATAAAAGTATAATTATTGGATTCACAGGCTCCAGTTTCTTGTGAGATATGTTTGAGTTGACTACTTTCGAGTCATATATATTTCTACGACAGGCCTAACTGTACATTCGCCAAATACGCGCCAATTGCCAAATGCTTTTGGGAACTTGTGCAGAATAAGTTAACGTGGACCCACTGAGGCAAAAAGCATGTGAGAGTTTAATTCAATAAGAGAAAAGCTGCGAAATGGAGAGTTGAAGATAAAGAGTAGGGAGGGTCAGAACAGTAGTCTAATGTTTGGGAAAGATTTGGTGAAGTGGTAAAATAGGATTATAGTAGATATGTTATGTGTGATAATTGTGAGGCGCTATACAAATTCGACAGTCACAAAACAGGGACTTCAAAATGGCACCTCAAGGGAACTGTAGGCTCCTGTTCAGATGGGTACTTAAATGGAATAGTAGCTTGAAATCTGGACACTGACTGTAGATGTATAACCTCTCACATAGCCTAATATAATATTAACTCCTGCAGAATGGTGGGTGGGCAGACAGGCACAAGAGGTCATGCTGGCTGACACCCAAAGTCTACAATGGCAGCAGAGGCGAGAGAGGTGGAGGAGCATTAACCCAGAGGTTAACTATGTAACAGCAGGTTGTGAGCTTTTATTAGTGGAAGAGTGAATCAGTGAACAAGCCCTCAGCTCAGATAAACTGAGTGATACGAGTCCAGAGAGCATACACTGGGGAACATGCCAAGATACACTATTTTTTCATAGGCTAGTTTGAATAATAGAGCAATGCCCCATTCTGCCAGGTGTGGGTTTGATTCTGTGGAGTCTGGAGTGGTGGTCCTGGAGTGGTGGTCCTGGAGTAGTGGTCCTGGAGTGGTGGTCTTGGAGTAGTGATCCTGGAGTGGTGATCCTGGAGTGGTGTTCCTGTAGTGGTGATCCTGGAGTGGTGTTCCTGGAGTAGTGGTCCTGGAGTAGTGGCCCTGGAATGGTGGTCCTGGAGTGGTGGTCCTGGAGTAGTGGCCCTGACCCTGTAATGTAGGTCTGCCTAAGGGGGGTCCAGTGGGTCCGATGGGACGGAGAGAGAGAGAGAGAGAGAGAGAGAGAGAGAGAAATAAACTACTTCTATAAACTCAACCTTTGTCAATCTCAATGTTTATCTGTGCCAACTAACCTATCTCTGAAATGTGTGGTTTCTTGTTGCATTGACAGATCTCAAAGCCATGTTCCCAATAAAGCTTCTGTTCAAACTAAAAAGCTACTTGGTTCTACTTTATAGTTTTCTTCCTCATCTTTCATGCGTTTCCCTTCCTACTTTTCTGAGCTCCTCTCTTTCTCCCACACTGCCAATCAGTGAGAGAGAGGATCTCTGGTCATTAATCCATCTCCCTCGTTTAGGCACTTTGTGCTCTTTCATTTAGCGGAAAATGAGGCGATGGCGTGTGTGCGCTCATGCACCTGTCTGTGTCTTTCTGTGTGTGTGTGTATGTGCGTGTGTGTGCGTGTGTGATCAGAGCTCTGCTCTGTGATGCGGAGACAGTGGGAGGGAGGGAGGGAGGGAGAGGAGCGGTGTCATGTAGCCCAGTCTAAGGCCCTCTCTCTGGGATGCCAGGCAGGGAGACACAGGGTGGTCCAAAGCTGCGGTGAACACTCCCAATCAGCACAGACAGGCACAGCAGGACTCACAGCTACATCACAGCACCATGACATACATCAGAGTTAAGGCCATGGGACATGATTAAAAGACTGGTATTTAGGCAATGGACACTCGTGTACTGTATGTGTGTATATAATGTGTGTGCGTGCGTGGGTCAGTGGGTGGATGTGTGTGTGTCTATTTGATAGCCACGCATTAATTATTACTTCCTGGGTGTGTGTGTGTGTGTGTGTGTGTGTTCTTTCATCATCTATCTTTTTGAATCTCTGCCTCTAAGTCTTTGTGGAACTGACAGACAGATATACTGGCAGACGCTGGGTGCCAACACTGTGTCCTTACAACAGTCCACTCATCAATCTAATACATACTTGTGTGTAGACTTTTATCTGTTCTCAATCCTTCATCTCTGCCTCTCCCTCCCTTTCTGCCTCTCTCCCTCTATCCTTTTCTCTCTCTCTCTCTCTCTCTCTCTCTCTCTCTCTCTCTCTCTCTCTCTCTCTCTCTCTCTCTCTCTCTCTCTCTCTCTCTCTCTCTCTCTCTCTCTTTCTCTCTCGCTCTCTCTCTCTCTCTCTCTCTCTCTCTCTCTCTCCCTCTGACAGACAGACACCACACACTGGCATACATAGGGGCAGATGGAGAGATGGAGGGAAGGAGGGATGGAAGGCCACTGTAGGCAGCCTCAGGGTGTGGATGGCACCCAGCTGGACACCCAGCCTGCTTCCCTGGGTCACCTTGGCACAGCTTAACGTACCGTGTGTGTGTGTGTGTGTGTGTGTGTGCGTGCATACCTGTGTGTGTGTGTGTGTGTGTGTGTGTGTGTGTGTGTGTGTGTGAGTGTGCGTGCATGCATACATGCATGCATTTGTGCTGGCATGCCTGCTTATGTGTGTTTGTGTCACGAATGATGATGTGATGCCTGTCTCAGTCCAGAATAACCCTGTTATGCTCCTTCCAGGCATCTGAACACATAACCACTCCTGTGTGTTTCTGTGGCTATGGAAAACGCTGGTAAGGTCATGATCTACTACTAGGTATGTAGTGACAGTTACAGACACAATACAGCTCTCTTTCTCCATAGAACAGTACTGTAGTTAAGTTTATCTTAATACTATGTTCTATGAAAGACATACTGTGCTGCTATGGTATGCCATCATATACACTACATGACCACAAGTATGTGGACACCTGCTCGTTGAACATCTCATTTCAAAATCATGGGCATTAATATGGAGTTGGTCCCCCTTTGCTGCTATAACAGCCTCCACTCTTCTGGGAAGACTTTCCACTAGATGTTGGAACATTGCTGCGGGGACTTGCTTCCCTTCAGCCACAAGAGCATTAGTGAGGTCGGTACTGATGTTGGGTGATTAGGCCTGGCTCGCAGTCTGCATTCCAATTCATCCCAAAGGTGTTCAATGGGGTTGAGGTCAAGGCTCTGTGCAGGCCAGTCAAGTTCTTCCACACCGATCTCAAAAAACAATTTCTGTTTGGACCTCGCTTTGTGCATGGGGGCATTGTCATGCTGAAACAGGAAAGAGCCTTCCCCAAACTGTTGCCACAAAGTTGGAAGCACAGAATCGTCTAGAATGTAATTGTATGCTGTAGGTTTAAGATTTCCCTTCACTGGAACTAAGGGGCCTAGCCCGAACCATGAAAAACAGCCCCAGACCATTATTCCTCCTCCACCAAACTTTACAGTTTGCACTATACACTGGGGCAGGTAGCGTTCTCCTGGCATCCGCCAAACCCAGATTCGTCCGTCGGACTGCCAGATGGTGAAGCGTGATTCATCACTCCAGAGAATGTGTTTCCACTGCTCCAGAGTCCATTGGCGGTGAGCTTTACACCACTCCAGCCAGTGCTTGGCATTCCGCATTGTGATCTTAGGCTTGTGTGCAGCTGCTTGGTCAAAGAAACCCATTTCATGAAGCTCCCGACGAACAGTTATTGTGCTGACGTTGCTTCCAGAGGCAGGTTGGACTCGGTAGTGAGGGTTGCAAACGAGGACAGACGATTTTTACGCGCTACGTGCTTCATTACTGGGCAGTCCCGTTCTGTGAGTATGTGTGGCCTACCACTTCACGGCCGAGCCGTTGTTGCTCCTAGACGTTTCTACTTCACAATAACAGCACTTACAGTTGACCGGGGCAGCTCTAGCAGGGCAGATATTTGATGAACTGACTTGTTAGAAAAGTGGCATCCTATAACGATGCCAAGTTGAAAGTCACTGAGCTCTTCAGTAAGGCGATTCTACTACCAATGTTTGTCTATGAAGATTGCATGGGTGTGTGCTCCATTTTATACACCTGTCAGCAACGGGTGTGGCTGAAATAGCTGAATCCACTAATTTGAAGGGGTGTCCATATACCTTTGTATATGTAGTGTATGATGTAGAACATTGCCTCAGCAAATGTATTAGCGGTAACACCCAGCACATGTACTGTATTAATGGTGTGTGCGTGTGTGTGTGTGTGTGTGTGCGTGCATGTATATTAATGGTATCTCCCTTGGCCCGTACCCCGCAGCCCATTCCCACTGAACCACACCAAAGAACAGGGATTCATATCCATTGCAGCAGGGTGGGAAAAGTTCTCTGCCATGTGCCACATTGTTAATGGGAACATGTGTAGGTAATTATCCCAACACTACAGGCGGGGGAGGGGGGGGAGAGATGGAGGGGTTGAGACAGGCTGGGGGAGAGAGGGAGGGGGGGGGGTGGAGGGGTTGAGACAGGCTGGGGGAGAGAGGGAGAGGGGGAGAGATGGAGGGGTTGAGACTTTCTAAGACTTTCTCAGACAATACTTTTCTCTCCCTTTGAAAACAGATGAGAGGCTCAGATTGCAGACCGACCATCATCAAACCAACTCTCAAACAACCCCCCTTACATACATACACACACACACCCTTACACACACACACCACCCTCAGTCCTGTCAGAGGGGTCACTGGGTGCGTTGACAGGACTGAAAAGTGTCAGTGAGACAGACAGTAAGACAGCCTCTGCTCTTTGTGACTGTGTTGTGTTTGTGCATCACAGATCACAATCCCACTTGGCTCTCAGTGGTGTGGTGGCTTCAGAAGAGGAGCAGGGAGAGAAGACATATAGACTCATAAAAAACACAGTGCATTTGAAGACTGGACTGGACAGCATCTAGCTAAGACACCCTATTGCTTTCCACCCCCTCTCTCTGTTCCACTCTTTCTTCTTTTTTTGCTGCTTCCCAGAGAGAGATACAGTAGACCAGAAAACTTCAACCTCTCTCTCTCTCTGTCTCTTTCTCTCTCTCTGACTCTGTCTGTCTGTCTCTCTCTCTCTCACTGTCTCTCTCTCTCTCTCTCTGTCTCTGTCTATGTCGCTCTCTCTATTTCTCTCTCTGTCTCTCTTTCGCTCTCTCTCTCTGTGTCTCTATCTCTCTCTCTGTCTGTCTCTTTCTCTGTCGCTCTCAATTCAATTAAATTCAAAGGGCTTTATTGACATGAGAAACATATGTTTACATTGCCAAAGCAAATGGAATAGACAATTAGTAAACATTACACTCACAAAAGTTTTAAAATAATATATATAGACATTTCAGATGTTATATTATTGGCTATGTGCAGTGTTGTAACAATGTGCAAGTAGTTGATGTATGAAAGGGAAAATAAATAAACAGATAAATGCAGGTTGTATATAAAATGTAGTATTTTCTACACTGGTTGCCCTTTTCTCATGGCAATGGGCAGAAATATTGCTGCTGTGACTGCACACTGTGGTATTTCACCTAACCGATATGGGAGTTTATCAATGTTTGATTTGTTTCAAATTCTTTGTGACTCTGTTTGATCTGTGGGAAATATGTGTCTCTAATGTGGTCATACATTTGGCAGGAGGTTAGGAAGTGTAGCTCAGTTTCCACCTCATTTTGTGGGCAGTGTGCACATAGCCTGTCATCTCTCGAGAGCCAGGTCTGCCTATGGCGGCCTCTCTCAATAGCAAGGCTATGCTCACTGAGTCTGTACATAGAAAAAGCTGTCCTTAATTTTGGGTCAGTCACAGTGGTCAGGTATTCTGCCACTGTGTACTCTTTGTTTAGGGCCAGATAGCATTCCAATTTGCTTTGTTTTTTGGTTGATTCTTTCCAGTCTCTCTCTCTCTCTCTTTATGTCTCTCTCTCGCTCTCTCTGTCTCTCTCTCTCTCTCTCTGTCTGTCTGTCTCTCTCTCTCTCTGTCTGTCTGTTTCTCTCTCTCCCTCTCAAATTCAAATTCAAGCTGCTTTATTGGCATGAAAAACATTGCGTCAATATTGTCAAAGCAACAGTGTATACAGTGGGGAAAAAAAGTATTTAGTCAGCCACCAATTGTGCAAGTTCTCCCACTTAAAAAGATGAGAGAGGCCTGTAATTTTCATCATAGGTACACGTCAACTATGACAGACAAATTGAGAAAATAAATTCCAGAAAATCACTTTTAATGAATTTATTTGCAAATTATGGTGGAAAATAAGTATTTGGTCACCTACAAACAAGCAAGATTTCTGGCTCTCACAGACCTGTAACTTCTTCTTTAAGAGGCTCCTCTGTCCTCCACTCGTTACCTGTATTAATGGCACCTGTTTGAACTTGTTATCAGTATAAAAGACACCTGTCCACAACCTCAAACAGTCACACTCCAAACTCCACTATGGCCAAGACCAAAGAGCTGTCAAAGGACACCAGAAACAAAATTGTAGACCTGCACCAGGCTGGGAAGACTGAATCTGCAATAGGTAAGCAGCTTGGTTTGAAGAAATCAACTGTGGGAGCAATTATTAGGAAATGGAAGACATACAAGACCACTGATAATCTCCCCTCGATCTGGGGCTCCACGCAAGATCTCACCCCGTGGGGTCAAAATGATCACAAGAACGGTGAGCAAAAATCCCAGAACCACACGGGGGGACCTAGTGAATGACCTGCAGAGAGCTGGGACCAAAGTAACAAAGCCTACCATCAGTAACACACTACGTCGCCAGGGACTCAAATCCTGCAGTGCCAGATGTGTCCCCCTGCTTAAGCCAGTACATGTCCAGGCCCGTCTGAAGTTTGCTAGAGTGCATTTGGATGATCCAGAAGAGGATTGGGAGAATGTCATATGGTCCGATGAAACCAAAATATAACTTTTTGGTAAAAACTCAACTCGTCGTGTTTGAAGGACAAAGAATGCTGAGTTGCATCCAAAGAACACCATACCTACTGTGAAGCATGGGGGTGGAAACATCATGCTTTGGAGCTCTTTTTCTGCAAAGGGACCAGGATGACTGATCTGTGTAAAGGAAAGAATGAATGGGGCCATGTATCGTGAGATTTTGAGTGAAAACCTCCTTCCATCAGCAAGGGCATTGAAGATGAAACGTGGCTGGGTCTTTCAGCATGACAATGATCCCAAACACACCGCCCGGGCAACGAAGGAGTGGCTTCGTAAGAAGCATTTCAAGGTCCTGGAGTGGCCTAGCCAGTCTCCAGATCTCAACCCCATAGAAAATCTTTGGAGGGAGTTGAAAGTCCGTGTTGCCCAGCGACAGCCCCAAAACATCACTGCATGGAGGAATGGGCCAAAATACCAGCAACAGTGTGTGAAAACCTTGTGAAGACTTACAGAAAACGTTTGACCTGTGTCATTGCCAACAAAGGGTATATAACAAAGTATTGAGAAACTTTTGTTATTGACCAAATACTTATTTTCCACCATAATTTGCAAATAAATTCATTAAAAATCCTACAATGTGATTTTCTGGATTTTTTTTCCTCATTTTGTCTGTCATAGTTGACGTGTACCTATGATGAAAATGACAGGCCTCTCTCATCTTTTTAAGTGGGAGAACTTGCACAATTCGTGGCTGACTAAATAAAAAATTTCCCCACTGTACAATATACATTGTAATGAAATAATGAAGAATAATAATATAAAATGGTAGTAAATAATAATAAAAAATAAAATAAAAAAAACAACAACAATAAAATGTTAAGAGTCAATAGTAGAAATATTTAAATATAAAAGGCTAAACATGGAAAATGAAACTATAACTAACTTATAACTAACTAACTGTCATCCTCACCATTACATCAGTACTACAACTACCATCATCATTAGTACTACTACCACCACCCCCACCATCATTAAACTGCTATCATTACCATCACCCTGTGATGAGGTGATGTCGAAGGAGTCAGGAGCAGGAAGGTAAATCACAGAATAACAGGCTTTATTCCGCAACCACAGAGTTACGCAGTCATGCGTCAAAAACACTCCAGTGCGCAAAACAGGCGCACTGGAAATACAAGGCACACGGGGAAATATCCCGGCGAATCAAATTACAAGGAGCTCCACCGAGCTTAACTATCCTCCACAATAAACAATCACACACAAAGACAAGGGGGCAGAGGGAACACTTATACAGGTACTGATGAGGGGATATGAACCAGGTGTGTGTAATAAACAAGACAAAACAAATGGAATGATGAGATGAGGAGCGGCAGTGGCTCGAAGGCCGGTGAAGATGAACGCCGAAGCCTGCCCGAACAAGGAGAGGTGGCAGCTTCGGAGGAAGTCGTGACACACCCCTACTACCTGTACCACTACTATTTTGAATAATAATCACAACAATCAAAATTATAGTAATAATAATAATAATAGTAATAACAATAATACCACCAATAATAATAATAATAATAATAATAATAATAATAATAATAATAATAATAATAATAGTAATAACAATAATACTAATAATAAGTAAGTTACTGTTTACTATGCAGATGTTATTATTCAGTGTCCCTCAAACTATGGCAGGCAAATACATATTTGGCTGCAAGAGGAGCCATTGCTTCTTCGCCCATTAGTATTTTTTGTTTTTCCTCTGGGTTTAATAAGTTAAAATTTGGAATAAATGTAGTAATTTCTGTGAATAACGAATCTCTTGGTGAGGAATATTTCACACAGTAAAGGAGAAAGTGCATCTCTGTTTCTACCTCCCCTGTTGAGCAGTGACCACATACACGCTCCTCTTTGGGTAGCCATGTCTTTTTATGTCTGCCAGTTTCTATTGCCAATTGGTGGTCACTCAGCCTGTACTTGGTAAGGATCTGTCTCTGCTTCGTATCTTTGACAGAGTAGAGATAATCAGCCAAGTCATATTCTCTGTTTAGGGCCAGATAGCAATTTAGTCAGCTTTGGGAATGTGTTTCGTTTTTCCAATTTTGTATATATGAGTCCTTTGATTGGTTCATGATTTTGTTTATTTGAATTCTTTATTTTGAAACAGTGCTGGTGTCAGCTTGGTTGGTTAGGTCCAACACCAGCTGACTGAGAGGGCTCATTTCTGGGCTCAGTTCTTGGGTTTGAAGTGCTTTAAATTGTAGACTAAAATTTGGACTTGAGTTTAGATGTAGCCAAAATGTCTATTATATTTTCTGTATTTTCATTACCACTGGAAAGCAGTCCAATTCTCCCCTACATACATTAGTTGGTGTATTTCTTTGGACTTGGACGTAAAGAGCTATTGGTAGGATTACGCTGTCAAATATTTTGGTCCAAATTCTAATTGGGATGTTGATTTTAAATAATTGTATTTCTATTGCATACAATTCTCTGTGGACATTTTCTTTGAGTGCATTTACTGCCATATTAAAGTTTCCCAATGCAGATATAGTCAGACCAATGTATGAGTAATTTTTAGTGTGTTCAATTATGGTGTTGTTCAAGGTGAAGTTATATTTGTGTTTCTGACATCTGGGGGTTTTCTGGAAAATCATGATTTTAGTTTTTTTGAAATTTACTGCCAGGGCCCAATTATGGCAATATTGCTCTAGAATATTAAGGTTCTGTTGAAGACCTTCTGTGGTTGGTGATATAATAACCAAATCATCAGCAAATACAGTTGAAGTCGGAAGTTTACATACACCTTAGCCAAATACATTTCAACTCAGTTTTTCACAATTCCTGACATTTAATCCTATTAACAATTCCCTGTTTTAGGTCAGTTAGGATCACCACTTTATTTTAAGAATGTGACATGTCAGAATAATAGTAGAGAGAACGATTTATTTAAGCTTTTATTTATTTCATCACATTCTCAGTGGGTCAGAAGTTTACATACACTCAATTAGTATTTGGTAGCATTTCCTTTAAATTGTTTAACTTGGGTCAAACGTTTCGGGTAGCTTCCCACAATAAGTTGGGTGAATTTTGGCCCATTCCTCCTGACAGAGCTGGTGTAACAGTCAGGTTTGTAGGCCTCCTTGCTCGTTCACGCCTTTTCAGTTCTGCCCACAAATTTTCTATAGGATTGAGGTCAGGGCTTTGTGATGGCCTCCCGAGTGGCGCAGTGGTCTAAGGCACTGCATTGCAGCGCTAGCTGTGCCACTAGAGATCCTGGTTCGAATCCAGGCTGGCCGCAAAAAGTACGATCTTTGTCCCCATGTGCAGTTGCAAACCGTAGTCTAGCTTTTTTATGGCGGTTTTGGAGCAGTGGATTCTTCCTTGCTGAGCAGCCTTTCAGGTTATGTCGATATAGGACTCGTTTTACTGTGGATATAGTTACTTTCGTACCTGTTTCCTCCAGCATCTTCACAAGGTCCTTTGCTGTTGTTCTGGGATTGATTTGCACTTTTCGCACCATGAGTATTGCTGGTTAATTTCTTCAGAAACACGTTGATCTGACTGTGATCTGACAATGGTGTCTGTGGTTTGACAGTGAATGCACTAATGGAGGAGGGGTCCATGTCAGTGATGGCATAATCGACTACACTTGTCCCAAGAGCTGAGCAGTAAGTAAACTGAACTAAAGAGTCCCCTCTGATTCTACCATTAAGCATGTACAGGCCTAAGGCTCGACAGAGATGCACTAACTCCTTCCCGTTTTTGTTCAGTATTTGGTCAGGACTGTTTCTATTATTTATAATAGGGCTACTGTACAAGGAGGGGTGTCCAAATATGTGGTGGCTACCTCCTGCATCAGTGTAGTCATGCTCAGAACCTGTTCTCGCATTGAAATGTCCACAAAGAAGCACTTTACCCTCTGCCTGAAATTGAATGATTTCTGTATGGAGATTGTAAAAAAAAACTGATCATCATAATATGATGAATCTGAAGGAGGAGCATAAGCTGCACATATTTATACATCATTGTCACAATAGATTGTACATTTGTTAAGTTTTAGCCGAATGTGGTTGGTACTTTTTTTCATTTAATTCAGTGCTAAGTCCTGCTTATGCCAAATGATGATACCACCTGAGTTCCGGCCCCGTTTAACATTTTTATGTTTGATTGATGGTAGTAAGCTTTCTCTATAGCCTGAGGGACACTGAGTATCAATGTCTCCTCAGCACCATGTTTCCAGTAGGATTATGATGTCCTGTCCCTTGATGTTTTAAGAAATTCTGGATTTGTTGTTTTAGAACAAAAGTGCGAAGAGTATAGGCCCTGGATATTCGAAGAGCTGATAGTTAATGATCTCATTTTTAATAAGTGATATTCACTGGTTTGAGTAAAGTACATTGAAAAAAAGACATGTAATAATAAAAAAGAAATACAAATACAAATAAAGAAAACAATATATATATAGACTACCGTTGAAAGGTTTGGGGTCACTTAGAAATGTCCTTGTTTTCGAAAGAAAAGCAATTTTTTGTCCATTAAAATAACATCAAATTGATCAGAAATACAGTGTAGACATTGCTAATGTTGTAAATGGCTATTGTAGCTGGAAATGGCTGATTTTTTTATGGAATATATACATAGGCGTACAGAGGCCCATTATCAGCAACCATCAGTCCTGTGTTCCAATGGCACGCTGTGTTTGCTAATCCAAGTTGATCATTTTAAAAGGCTAGTTGATCATTAGAAACCCCTTTTGCAATTATGTTAGCACAGCTGAAAACTGTTGTGCTAATTAAAGAAGCAATAAAACTGGCCTTCTTGAGACTAGTTGAGTATCTGGAGCATCAGCAATTGTGAGTTCGATTACAGGCTCTAAATGGCCAGAAACAAATAACTTTCTTCTGAAACTCGTGAGTCTATTCTTGTTCTGAGAAATGAAGGCTATTCCATGCGAGAAATTGCCAAGAAACGTAAGATCTCGTTCAACACCGTGTACTACTCCCTTCACAGAACAGCGCCAACTGGCTCTAACCAGAATAGAAAGAGGAGTGAGAGGCCCCGGTGCACAACTGAGCAAGAGGACAAATACATTAGAGTGTCTAGTTTGAGAAACAGACGCCTCACAGGTCCTCAACTGGCAGCTTCATTAAATGGTACCCGCAAAGCACCAGTCTCAACGTCAACAGTGAAGAGGCGACTCCGGGATGCTGACCATCTAGGCAGAGTTGCAAAGAAAAAGCCATATCTCAGACTGGCCAATAAAAATAAAATATTAAGATGGGCAAAAGAACACAGACACTGGACAGAGGAAGACTGGAAAAAAGTGTTATGGACAGACAAATCGAAGTTTGAGGTGTTCGGATCACAAAGAGGAACATTTGTGAGACGCAGACCAAATGAAAAGATGCTGGAGGAGTGCTTGATGCCATCTGTCAAGCATGGTGGAGGCAATGTGATGGTCTGGGGGTGCTTTGGTGGTGGTAAAGTGGGAGATTTGTACAGGGTAAAAGGGATCTTGAAGAAGGAAGGCTATCACTCCATTTTGCAACGCCATGCCATACCCTGTGGACGGCGCTTAATTGGAGCCAAAGCAGAGCTCCAAACTATGCAAGAACTATTTAGGGAAGAAGCAGTCAGCTGGTATTCTGTCTATAATGGAGTGGCCAGCATAGTCACTGGATCTCAACCCTATTGAGCTGTTGTGGGAGCAGCTTGACCGTAAGAAGTGCCCATCAAGCCAATCCAACTTGTGGGAGGTGATTCAGGAAGCATGGGGTGAAAAATCTCCTCAGATTACCTCAACAAATTGACAACTAGAATGCCAAAGGTCTGCAAGGCTGTAATTGCTGCAAATGGAGGATTATTTGACGAAAGCAAAGTTTGAAGGACACAATTATTATTTAAATTTCAGATCATTATTTCTAACCTTGTCAATGACTACATTTCCTATAAAGTTTTCTATATTTCCTATTCAAACTCATTTCATGTATGTTTTCATGGAAAACAAGGATATTTCTAAGTGACCCCAAACTTTTGAACGGTAGTGCACATACATACAGAAACCGTGGATAGATGGCAGTATTCGCGCAAAACTGAAAGCGCAAACCACCGCATTTAACCATGGCAAGGTGACTGGAAATACAGTGGGGGAAAAAAGTATTTAGTCAGCCACCAATTGTGCAAGTTCTCCCACTTAAAAAGATGAGAGAGGCCTGTAATTTTCATCATAGGTACACGTCAACTATGACAGACAAAATGAGAAAAACATTTCCAGAAAATCACATTGTAGGATTTTTAATGTATTTATTTGCAAATTATGGTGGAAAATAAGTATTTGGTCAATAACAAAAGTTTCTCAATACTTTGTTATATACCCTTTGTTGGCAATGACACAGGTCAAACGTTTTCTGTAAGTCTTCACAAGGTTTTCACACACTGTTGCTGGTATTTTGGCCCATTCCTCCATGCAGATCTCCTCTAGAGCAGTGATGTTTTGGGGCTGTCGCTGGGCAACACAGACTTTCAACTCCCTCCAAAGATTTTCTATGGGGTTGAGATCTGGAGACTGGCTAGGCCACTCCAGGACCTTGAAATGCTTCTTATGAAGCCACTACTTCGTTGCCCGGGCGGTGTGTTTGGGATCATTGTCATGCTGAAAGACCCAGCCACGTTTCATCTTCAATGCCCTTGCTGATGGAAGGAGGTTTTCACTCAAAATCTCACGATACATGGCCCCATTCATTCTTTCCTTTACACGGATCAGTCGTCCTGGTCCCTTTGCAGAAAAACAGCCCCAAAGCATAATGTTTCCACCCCCATGCTTCACAGTAGGTATGGTGTTCTTTGGATGCAACTCAGCATTCTTTGTCCTCCAAAACGACGAGTTGAGTTTTTACCAAAAAGTTATATTTTGGTTTCATCTGACCATATGACATTCTCCCAATCCTCTTCTGGATCATCCAAATGCACTCTAGCAAACTTCAGACGGGCGTCTGCACTGCAGGATTTGAGTCCCTGGCGGCGTAGTGTGTTACTGATGGTAGGCTTTGTTACTTTGGTCCCAGATCTCTGCAGGTCATTCATTAGGTCCCCCCGTGTGGTTCTGGGATTTTTGCTCACCGTTCTTGTGATCATTTTGACCCCACGGGGTGAGATCTTGCGTGGAGCCCCAGATCGAGGGAGATTATCAGTGGTCTTGTATGTCTTGTGACTGTTTGAGGTTGTGGACAGGTGTCTTTTATACTGATAACAAGTTCAAACAGGTGCCATTAATACAGGTAACAAGTGGAGGACAGAGGAGTCTCTTAAAGAAGAAATTACAGGTCTGTGAGAGCCAGAAATCTTGCTTGTTTGTAGGTGACCAAATACTTATTTTCCACCATAATTTGCAAATAAATTCATTAAAAATCCTACAATGTGATTTTCTGGATTTTTTTCTTCTCAATTTGTCTGTCATAGTTGATGTGTACCTATGATGAAAATTACAGGCCTCTCTCATATTTTTAAGTGGGAGAACTTGCACAATTGGTGGCTGACTAAATACTTTTTTTCCCCACTGTATGGCAGAATACAAACAGTGTAGCTACTCAGGTCGGCAGGTAGCTTAGTGGGTAAGAGTGTTGTGCCAGTAACCGAAAGGTCGCTGGTTCTAATCCCCGAGCCGACTAGGTGAAAAATCTGTTGATGTGCACTTAACCCTAATTGCCCATGTAAGACGCTCTGGATAAGAGCGTCTGCTGAATAATTTAATTTAATTTTACTCACTCCGCAAGGCAATTAAACAGGAAAAACATCAGTATAGAGACAAAGTGGAGTCGCAATTCAACGGCTCAGACACAAGATGTATGTGGCAGGGTCTACAGACAATCACGGACTACAAAAGGAAAACCAGCCACGTCGCATACACCGACGTCTTGCTTCCAGGCAAGCTAAACACCTTCTTCGCCTGCTTTGAGGATAACACAGTGCCACCGACGCGGCCCACTACCAAGGACTGTGGGCTCTCCTTTTCCGTGGCCGACGTGAGTAAGACATTTAAGCATGTTAACCCCCGCAAGGCTCCCGGCCCAGACGGCATCCCTAGCCGCATCCTCAGAGCATGCGCAGACCAGCTGGCTGGTGTGTTTACGGACATATTCAATCTCTCCCTATCCCAGTCTGCTGTCCCCACATGCTTCAAGATGGCCACCATTGTTCCTGTACCCAAGAAAGCAAAGGTAACTGAACTAAACGACTATCGCCCCGTAGCACTCAGTCAAGGATCATATCACCTCTACCTTACCTGTCACCCTAGACCCAGTTCAATTTGCTTACCGCCCCAATAGATCCACAGACGATGCAATCGCCATCACACTGCACACTGCCCTATCCCATCTGGACAAGAGGAATACCTATGTAAGAATGCTGTTCATTGACTATAGCTCAGCATTCAACACCATAGTACCCTCCAAGCTCATCATTAAGCTCGATGCCCTGGGTCTGAACCCCGCCCTGTGCAACTGGGTCCTGGACTTCCTGACGGGCCGCCCCCAGGTGGTGAAGGTAGGAAACAACATCTCCACTTAGCTGATCCTCAACACTGGGGCCCCTCAAGGGTGTTGTTCAGCCGCCTCCTGTACTCCCTGTTCACCCATGACTGCATGGCCAAGCACGCCTCCAACTCAATATTCTATAATATTCTACTGTATCTTAGTCCATGCTGTTCTGTCATTGCTCGTCCATATATGTATATATTCTTAATCCCATTCCTTACTTAGATTTGTGTGTATTGGGTATATGTTGTGAAATTGTTAGATATTACTTGTTAGATATTATTGCACTGTCGGAGCTAGAAGCACAAGCATTTCGCTACACCCACAATAACATCTGCTAAACACTTGTATGTGACAAATAACATTTGATTTGATTTGATTTTACATACATACACATACACACATATACATATACCTATCATTACACATATAATTATTATTATAATACCAGTGCCAATAAAATAAATAATAGTTGTAAACAAATCAATAACAATGGAATAAGATTGCACTAAAAATAAGTACAATGCAATGCAATCTCCAACCCCTTGTATGTGTGTGTGTGTGTGTGTGTGTGTGTGTGAGTAAGTGTGAGAGAGTGAGGGTAGGTGTGTGAGTGAATTAAAGGGTCTGTCTAGTCCAGTAGTCTGCATATTAGATGCAGTAGTTGGTGCACCTCTTCAATCTCTGATAGTTCTAGGTGTGTTTTGCCAGAAGTTACCTCAGCATATGTAGGGTGATGATCTGAATGATACATGGTGTGGACTGCATCATGTGGTCCACTTCTCTGAAGGACAGTGTTCTGCTCGACCCTAGAGTAGTGGTCAGTGCTGTGTAGAGCTGTGTTGTGGTGGGTCGGGTCTAGTAGAGCTGTGTTGTGGTGGGCCGGGTCTGGTAGAGTTGTGTTATGATGGGCCGGGTCTGGTTGTGCTGTGTAGTGATGGACCGGGTCTGGTCGTGCTGTCCTGAAGCGGGTCTGGTCTGGTAAATCTGTGCTGTGTTGGGCCCGGTCTTGTAGAGCTGTGCTCTTCTCTCCTGGGGATGGTGGGGGTACTGTTGTTTGAGAAAGTGGAGCGGGTTCCGCTGCTGCTGGGAATGATGGGTGTGTGGGTCTCTGCCAAGTGTTGCATCCTTTAGGTCCTTAGCAAACGTTCTGACACTGTCCTGATCAAGGTGTACATTATCGTATAAGTGTTGACATGTCAGAGTGGGATGGTGAGCCATTCTAACGTTAAGCAGTGAGTCACAGTCCACAATGATCTGTTGATTTATTTTGTCGATCAATTGTCCTGGGAAATATTTTCTTGGTAGGAGGGTGTGACAACTATATTGGTTGTTGGGAACATAGCCTGTGCCCGCTCTGCCACTCTTCTCACTGCCCCAGATACATTTTCACCTTTGGCACGAAGGTCGTTTGTACCGGTGTGGATGATGATGTTGTCAGGGGTGACAATCCTGGTCTGACTGAGTAGCTGCATTGCACTCTCAGTTGTAGGACACCAGAACTTATACACATGTCTAGGGAATAATCTTTCCTGGACCAAGAACTTCCCATTTGAATCGATAAGGATTGCAGTTATGGGTGGTTGTCTGGGTGGAGCAGACTGGGAGGCTGGTATCCTGACCTGTGCTGGAGCAGACTTGGAGGCTGGTAGGTTGAGCTGGGCTAGAGCAGACTGTGCTGGAGAAGACTGTGAGGCTGGTTGGCTGACTTGGGCTGGAGCAGACTGTGAGGCTGGTAGGTTGACCTGGACTGGAGCAGACTGGGAGGCTGGTAGGTTGACCTGGGCTGGAGCAGACTGGGAGGCTGGTGCAGTGTCATCAGGCTGTGTGGTGGAGGCCATGCTGGTTATGCTGGTCTCAGGTTCTGCCTGTGTTGTACCAAGCTGGTGGGCATGTTCTCTAGTTGCAGACGACATAATGACTGGCTGCTGGTTGAGGGTGTCAATGTATGTCTCTCTCTGCTCTAGCTCCTCTCTTGTTGTGTTCAAGATGGTCTCTGAGGTCATCATTTGTCTGACTCAGTTTGTCCATTCTCATTTAGCAATAGATGCTCTGCTCTCCTCCCTGAACTGTTTCATCTCTTCTTTTAGTTTCTGGACACTGTCATCCTCTTGAAGCTTATTCTCTCTGAGTTCTATGACCTCTGCTTTGACTAGAGAGAGGGTGTTGTGGAAACGTTGCATAGCAGGTGTTCTTGGGGTTGTAGGCATGCTCTTGGCTCTGTCTGCTGCAGGTGAGGTAGGTAAAGGGACACTGAGGGTCGTCTTGCTGGGTCACAGAGGCTGTTGGGGGTGTTGGGGCCTGTTTTTCTCCATCATCTCCCTCCTTTTTCCTCAGCTTCTGAGATGAGTTCAGCTTCTACTTTTAGGGTAGCAAACACATTCTCAAAAGCCTGGAGGCTTGAATCTTTGCCTTGTACCAATACAGTTCCATTATTGTATAAGTTGACTGTTTGATATGTGTTGCTCTGGTCAGCTTCTTCAAAAATGCTGATCTGAGAGCCTTGGCTGATGCCTCTCTTTTTTGAGAAAGGGAAATGGTTGCAAATAACCATTTTCCATATGTGCCCTCGTTTGGTATTAAATATTACATTTGCTCTTGTTTTGCAACTGGTAAGATCTGAAAACAGGCATTCATGGTTCTGTCCCATCATCAAACTTTTGAAACTTTTCTTAGCTTTCTCCGTCTGGACGTCTGGTGGGTAAACAATTTCCATAGCAACGCTGGTGATCAAATCAAATCAAATCAAATTGTATTGGTCACATGCGCCGAATACAACAGGTGCAGACATTACAGTGAAATCCTTACTTACAGCCCTTAACCAACAGTGCATTTATTTTTAACAAAAAAAGTAAAAATAAAACAACAACAAAAAAAGTGTTGAGAAAAAAAAGAGCAGAAGTAAAATAAAGTGACAGTAGGGAGGCTATATATACAGGGGGGTACCGTTGCAGAGTCAATGTGCGGGGGCACCGGCTAGTTGAGGTAGTTGAGGTAATATGTACATGTGGGTAGAGTTAAAGTGACTATCCATAAATAATTAACAGAGTAGCAGCAGCGTAAAAAGGATGGGGTGGGGGGCAGTGCAAATAGTCCGGGTAGCCATGATTAGCTGTTCAGGAGTCTTATGGCTTGGGGGTAGAAGCTGTTAAGAAGTCTTTGGACCTAGACTTGGCACTCCGGTACCGCTTGCCGTGCGGTAGCAGAGAGAACAGTCTATGACTAGGGTGGCTGGAGTCTTTGACAATTTTGAGGGCCTTCCTCTGACACCGCCTGGTATAGAGGTCCTGGATGGCAGGAAGCTTGGCCCCAGTGATGTACTGGGCCGTACGCACTACCCTCTGTAGTGCCTTGCGGTCGGAGGCCAAGCAGTTGCCATACCAGGCGGTGATGCAACCAGTCAGGATGCTCTCGATGGTGCAGCTGTAGAATTTTTTTGAGGATCTGAGGACCCATGCCAAATCTTTTCAGTCTCCTGAGGGGGAATAGGCTTTGTCGTGCCCTCTTCACGACTGTCTTGGTGGGTTTGGACCATGATAGTTCGTTGGTGATGTGGACACCAAGGAACTTGAAGCTCTCAACCTGTTCCACTACAGCCCCGTCGATGAGAATGGGGGCGTGCTCAGTCCTCTTTTTTTTCCTGTAGTCCACAATCATCTCCTTTGTCTTGGTCACGTTGAGGGAGAGGTTGTTGTCCTGGCACCACACGGCCAGGCCTCCTCCCTATAGGCTGTCTCATTGTTGTCGGTGATCAGGCCTACCACTGTTGTGTCGTCGGCAAACTTAATGATGGTGTTGGAGTCGTGCCTGGCCATGCAGTCATGGGTGAACAGAGAGTACAGGAGGGGACTGAGCACGCACCCCTGAGGGGCCCCCGTGTTGAGGATCAGTGTGGCAGATGTGTTGTTACCTACCCTTACCACCTGGGGGCGGCCCGTCAGGAAGTCCAGGATCCAGTTGCAGAGGGAGGTGTTTAGTCCCAGGATCCTTAGCTTAGTGATGAGCTTAGAGGGCACTATGGTGTTAAATGCTGAGCTGTAGTCAATGAATAGCATTCTCACGTAGGTGTTCCTCTTGTCCAGGTGGGAAAGGGCAGTGTGGAGTGCAATAGAGATTGCATCATCTGTGGATCTGTTGGGGCGGTATGCAAATTGGAGTGGGTCTAGGGTTTCTGGGATAATGCTGTTGATGTGAGACATGACCAGCCTTTCAAAGCACTTCATGGCTACAGACGTCAGTGCTACGGGTCGGTAGTCATTTAGGCAGGTTATCTTAGAGTCCTTGGGCACGGGGACTATGGTGGTCTGCTTGAAACATGTTGGTATTACAGACTCAGTCAGGGGACATGTTGAAAATGTCAGTGAAGACACTTGCCAGTTGGTCAGCACATGCTCGGAGTACACGTCCTGGTAATCCGTCTGGCCTGCGGCCTTGTGAATGTTGACCTGCTTAAAAGTCTTACTCACATCGGCTACGGAGAGCGTGATCACATAGTCATCCGGAACAGCTGGTGCTCTCATGCATGCTTCAGTGTTGCTTGCCTCGAAGCGAGCATAGAAGTGGTTTAGCTCGTCTGGTAGGCTTGTGTCACTGGGCAGCTCGCGGCTGTGCTTCCCTTTGTAGTCTGTAATAGTTTTCAAGCCCTGCCACATCCGACGAGCGTCAGAGCCAGTGTAGTACGATTCAATCTTAGTCCTGTATTGACTCTTTGCCTGTTTGATGGTTCGTCGGAAGTCATAGCGGGATTTCTTATAAGCGTCCGGGTTAGAGTCCCGTTCCTTGAAAGCGGCAGCTCTACCCTTTAGCTCAGTGCGGATGTTTCCTGTAATCCATGGCTTCTGGTTGGGGTATGTACGTACGGTCACTGTGGGGGACGACATCATCGATGCACTTATTGATGAAGCCAGTGACTGATGTGGTGTACTCCTCAATGCTGTCTGAAGAATCCCGAAACATGTTCCAGTCTGTGCTAGCAAAACAGTCCTGTAGCTTAGCATCTGCGTCATCTGACCACTTTTTTATTAACCGAGTCACTGGTGCTTCCTGCTTTAGTTTTAGCTTATAAGCAGGAATCAGGAGGATAG
Organism: Coregonus clupeaformis; assembly: GCF_020615455.1. NCBI lineage: Eukaryota > Metazoa > Chordata > Actinopteri > Salmoniformes > Salmonidae > Coregonus > Coregonus clupeaformis. The sequence goes on along the minus strand of NC_059208.1, from coordinate 8,716,131 downwards.
AGTTATGGTCAGATTTGCCAAATGGAGGGCGAGGGAGAGCTTTGTATGCGTCTCTGTGTGTGGAGTAAAGGTGGTCTAGAGTTTTTTTTCCTCTGGTTGCACATTTAACATGCTGGTAGAAATTAGGTAGAACGGATTTAAGTTTCCCTGCATTAAAGTCCCCGGCCACTAGGAGCGCTGCATCTGGATGAGCGTTTTCCTGTTGATTTATGGCCTTGTACAACTCATTCAGTGCAATCTTAATGCCAGCATTGGTTTGTGGTGGTAAATAGACAGCTATGAAAAATATAGATGAAAACTCTCTTGGTAAATAGTGTGGTCTACAGCTTATCATAAGATACTCTACCTCAGGCGAGCAAAACCTCGAGACTTCCTTAGTATTTGATTTTGTGCACCAGCTGTTGTTTACAAATATACACAGACCGCCACCCCTTGTCTTACCGGAGTCAGCCGTTCTATCCTGCCGATGTAGCGTATAGCCCGCTAGCTGTATGAAATCCATGTCGTCGTTCAGCCACGACTCGGTGAAACATAAGATATTACAGTTTTTAATGTCCCGTTGGTAGGATAACCGTAATCTTAAGTCATCCAATTTATTTTCAAATGATTGAACGTTGGCTAATAGGATTGATGGAAGAGGCAGTTTACTCGCCGCCGTCGGATCCTTACAAGGCACCCCGATCTACGTCCACGATATCTCCGTCTCTTCCTCACGCGAATGACGGGGATTTGGGCCTTGTCGGGTGTCTGTATGATATCCTTCGCGGCCGCCTCGTTGAAGAAAAAATATTCGTCCAATACGAGGTGAGTAATCGCTGTCCTGATATCCAGAAGCTCTTTTTGGTTATAAGAGACGATGGCAGAAACATTATGTACAAAATAAATTACAAATAACGCGGAAAAACACACATAATAGTACAATTGGTTAGAGGGCTGTAAAACGGCAGCCATCTTCT